>NC_085843.1:142738044-142935544 GCF_035594765.1 Anolis carolinensis | reverse complement strand
AGCACAATCCATGCCCCATGCACATAGAAAAAGAAATAGACTTGCAAATGCTCCTGACCTGGTTAGAGGGGAGTTATTACTATAAAAAAAAAAAGACAAGCGGCCACCATCAGCAGACATGCACATATGCAAACGAGAGCCTGACTGCAAAATTAGCACCGATCTTCATTGGACCATTCAGTGTCACCAAGTATTCATCAGTTGTGAATTGTGCTCTGAACAAATTGCCTGAAGGAACAGATACAGCGTTTTTTCCTGTTTCGAACGTGCGCTCTTATTAGGATCAAAGCAGTCCATGGGAAGATACTTTCCTGCTTGAAGACTGGTGATGAAGAGAAAGGAAAGGCTGCAGTGCTTTTGCCGAGCTTCCGCCGCGCGGCCTGTAAGAGAGCCAGGAGCAGGAACCTTTAGCAGAGGCTGCTGGCTCACCTCCCTTTCCCCTTAGACACCACTCTAACCACATTATGACAAGCCCCACATCATTATAATAACAACCAAATTGTTTGGCTCCCACGGGTGGACTTACAGTCAGGGTGGATTGTACTTACAGTCAAACCAGCCACAAATAATCAAGATGAGACTCTCTGTTCAATAATGCAGAACCAGTTTTGCATAAAAGCAAATTGCTTAAGATTAAGCAAAAAAAATTAATGTGCCTGATAATAATTTGGTATGAATGAGTAAATAAGGGCAAATCCCACTCCCCACTCCCTGCTTGCTTTCTTATAACATTCACAGTATACTTATTTAGCTGCAATGCACTGGTGCAAATAACTTCATAAGCTAATTTGTGTTCACCAGTAGGTGCACTGAAAAAGGTTGGAGACAGGGAAAATATTTCAGTGTTTCTTCATCTGTCTGTCTGTCTGTCTTTCTATTTCTCTGTTTTCATGGAGGAAATAAATTGGGCACATAGGATACTTTATCTAAGTACAGTAGAGTCTCACTTATCCAACATAAACGGGCCAGCAGAATCTTGGATAAGCAAATATGTTGGATAATAAGAAGGGATTAAGGAAAAGCCTATTAAACATCAAATTAGGTTATGGTTTTACAAATTAAGCACCAAAACGTCATGTTTAACAACAAATTTGACAGAAAAAGTAGTTCAATACGCAGTAATGCTATGTAGTAATTACTGTATTTACAAATTTAGCACCAAAATATCATGATGTATTGAAAATATTGACTACAAAAATGCGTTGGATAACCCAGCACGTTGGATAAGCGAGTGTTGGATAAGTGAGACTCTACTGTACAAATATGAACTTCTCTGGCCCCTTCCAAACTGCCATATAATTCAAATTATCAAAGCAGATAATCCACATTATCTGCTTTGAACTGGATTATGTAAGTTTAAAAGGTAAAGGTTTCCCCTGACGTTAAGTCCAGTCATTTCTGACTCTGGGGGTTGGTGCTCATCTGCATTTCTAAGCCGAAGAGCCGGCGTTGTCCGTAGATGCCTCCAAGGTCATGTGGCCGGCATGACTGCATGGAATGCCGTTACCTTTCCGCCGGAGCGGTACCTATTGATCTACTCACATTGGCATGTTTTCGAACTGCTAGGTTGGCAGAAGCTGGAGCAACAGTGGGCGCTCACTCCGCTCCCGGGATTTGTTTACATAGCTATATAATTCAGTACAAAGCAAATAATCTGGATTTTATATGGCAGTGCAGAAGGGGGTTACGTTGACTAAGGTCACTTCTATACTGCCATATAAAATCCAGATTATCCACTTTTAATGGGATTATATGGCAATGTAGACTCATATAACCCAGTTCAAAGCAGACAATGTGGATTATCTGCTTTAATAACCTAAATTATATAGTAGTGTAGAAGGGGCCTCGGGCTGGATCTACACTCCCCCATATCCCAGGATCTGATTGAAGATTATCTGCTTGGAACTAGACTATATGAGTCTACACTGCCAGATAATCTGGGATCAGATCCTGTGATATAGAGCAGTGTAGATCCAGCCTTAAAGTGGGATCATAGCTGTAATCGTATAGTGTGAAAGCCCAGCCCCAGAAAAAGTGCAGTTCAGGTCACCAAAGAAGTGAGTAAAGGTGAAAGAAAGTGGACCTCCTTAGTTTAAGAGTTTAAAAATCAGTCATATTGGAGGCATGGAAGAGTTTTATTACATTTTTAATGGTGTGTTACGAAGGGAAATGTACACTTTCTTCAAGCAGTTATAAGAACATCCAGGTTTAGAACAAAAGGCCAGGCTCTGGCTCTGGCCTTTGACGTGCAGTGTGGGCCATTTCACCAGCTTGTTCTTCTAGATCAGGGGATCTCAAACTTTTATCAGCCATGGGGCCCTTTGGGAAGCCCCAAGTTTCTCGTGGAGCCCCAAGAAATGTTTATATATTATATATTATATAATGTATATTGTATATATATCAGGCATGGGCAAACTTTTGGACACAGGGACTGCATTGTGATTTAAAATTTGACAGATAAGCTGGGCCAGTTTTTTCTCTCACACACCAATCACTTCTGGTGTGAGAGAATGGGCCGTATGCAAGGATGTTGGCCAGGGAATGCCCAGATGTTTGATGTTTTACCATCCTTGTGGAAGGCTTCTCTTGAGTACCTGCATGGGAAGCTGGAGCTGGCAGATGGGAGTTCACCCACTCTCCTCGGATTCGAACCACTGATCTGTCGGACAGTAGTCCTGCCGGCCAGGCCCGTAGCCAGGATTTTGATTGGGGGGACTGAGTCTGGATTTGGGGGGGGGGGTCTACCTTAGCAAACCTTTTCTATTGTTATCCCAATACCCCCATGCATATGGGATATATTGAGCATGGTGATCAGATCATGATATGAATAAACATAACAGTTAAAATAATAAATGTAAGGCCTTCTTGCGTACCACGCTGAGAATTTCGGGGGGGGGGGGCTGAAGCCCCTCAAGCCCCCCCCCCCACCCTCCGGCTACATGCCTGCTGCTGGCACAAGGGTTTAACCCATTGCGCCACCGGACTCCATAGCTAGGCCAGTGGGAGATAAATAAAGAGTATTTGCATGAACTAACTGAAAAATAATCAACAAATGCCTATTATGCACACTGTACATATCTCATTTGTAGTGCAAAAAAAGAAAAGAAAGAAAAAAACAATACAATATTTAGAATGAAGAACAATTTTAACCAACATAAACTTAACAGTATTACAGTGGAAGACGCCAGGTGCCATCCAGTCCAATCCTTTCTGCCATGCAGGAGAAGCACAATCAAAACATGCCAACAGATAGCCTTCCAGCCTTTGTAATAATAATAATAATAATAATAATAATAATAATAATAATAATAATAATAATAATAATAGCAACACTAGGGGCCATCCAGTCAACCAGTATTATAGTGGAAGACCTCAGGTGCCATCTAGTCCAACCCCGTTATGCCATGCACGAAAAGCACAAAGCGCCCCTGGCAGATAGCAATCCAGCCTCTGTAGTAATAGTGCTAGTCGTAGTAATAGTAGAGGAGGTGGTGGGAAGCATCATGGCACCATGAAGCCCCTCATTATCACTCACAAAGCTCCAAAGGCTCTGCGGAGCACAGTTTGAGAACCCCTGCTCTAGATGGTCATTATAAGATTTTAAAGGTAAGAACTGGTGTCTGGACTTCCTCTTTCCACTTCAGGTGTTTCTGGGCAATTTTGATATTTTGGGACTATGCGGGGAAATTGTTCCTGGGACAAAAAGGTATTTTCTACACAGAATGTGTATTTGTTTTGGTAAACCCTCCCCCTGATTCCTGTGCAGAGTATATAAAATACACTGCCACTAGGCCTGACAGCTCCATGAAACCTCAATTCAGAAGTACCATGTTCCTGAATGAATTCCATGTTATGGAGGGGGCTGTTGCCTTCAGGTCCTGGCAGCCAAGCTTTTCCCTATATAATTTCTTTAGGGATAAAATAAGGTTGAGAGGTGGGATAGATGCATACTAAGTAAAGGAATGGAATTTCCATAATGATAGCTGGTGGGAAGCATAATATATTGTCTTCGAGACAAGATTGTTGGATTTCCTAGAGGCATTTGACCAAGCTGCCCAAAGAAGAAAGAACAGGAGTGAAATGTTTCATGACTATATATCTCAATCCACTGGTCAGCATTAGTAGAATGGAATGTAAAACATGGCACACATATCCCTCCATTACCCCACTCTCAAACTTCTGAGACAAGAGTTGTTTGCAACATGGACTTGATCTAATATAATGGCTTATTGTGGCATTACGGTGGCATGGGTCTCAATATATAGGGATCTTTGCAGAACAAGGAAAGTATAAATATAATAAATAAATGAAGCTCAGGTATGAGATGCTTTCCAGTTTAATTGTTTTCTAAATAACACCTTTTCCTACATAGCAGGCCAACGTTATTTCCCAGCAAGTCCTCCTAACTGCAGAAACATGTTATCGGACAATGTTTCATTTCTGTTAATGTACTTGAGAAAGATAAATATATCAGACTCTGGTGACTGAATGTATTATTCATAGTGTCATACTTAGTCATAAAACTCACAAGCTGATTATGTGTAAAGTGAATGAATCATTCGGTTAAATATTTTCAAGTGACATTATGAATGTTAGATGTAATCAATAATACACTCAAACAAGAGTTACACTCGCCTTATGGTATTCTGTAGTTCTCGACATTCAAACATTGGGTGGTGGGTCAGTCTGGTGGGGGGGGGTGTAAGAATATGTAACAAAAGAAGTAGCAGCTTTTGTCATTAAAAGCTTCAGTAAAATTTTATTAATGTTCAATACAATAGTACAGCTGTAATGCTCAGTTGTCACCAGTGCCTTAGATGAGAGCAGTATTTCATTTTACATAGATGGTTTCCAATTATCAAATTAGTTAAGAAGAGAACTTGTCTTATGAAACAATTTCTCCCTTCCCAATACATGCAATGATATATTTGGAATAACTAAGCAGGGATGGATGAATGATAGGCTTCAAACATGAAAAGAACAACAACCACAACAACAGCCCACCTGAAAAAGACCAAGATTGTAATCTTAGCCAGATTTACTAAAGAATAAGCCCACTTGGACCAAGGCAACATGCCAGCATTTGCATTTCACAGGGCTCAGAATGATCCTACCAGAAATTTTCTCCCAGAGCTTTCAACGGGCAAATATTGCTGCTGACAGAAAAGTCCCAGTGTGTGCTGTGCATCTCACTCTCCAGAACTGTGGGATTCATTTCTACAGCCAACCAATGAATGTATGTGGTTTATTGGAATTTTTTCGTGTCAGGAGCCACTTGAGAAACTTCAAGTCGCTTCTGGAGTGAGAGAATTGGCCATCTGCAAGGATGTTGCCCAGGGGACGCCTGGATGTTTTGATGTTTTACCATCCTTGTGGGAGGCTTCTCTCATGTCCCCGCATGGAGCTAGAGCTGATAGAGGGAGCTCATCCGCACTCTCCCCGGGTGGAGACAATTGGAATTGAATACAAGAAATACATTGCAGAACTGAGTGAGATGACCATCAAGATGACAAGGGAAACAGAGGATGCCTGAGGCAGGATTACACTGCCATATAAATCAGTATTTGATCCCAGATTATCTGCTTTGAACTGGGTTATATGAGTCTACACTGCCATATAATCCAGTTCAAAGCAGATAATCTTAGATCAGAAACTAGATTATATGGTAGTGTAAATGGGGCCTGAAATACACAGCAGCATATACAGAGCAGCACATTCCTGTCCCTAAATGTAGATTTAGAGATAACAGAAAAATGTGGTTTGGGCAAGGCAAGAGGGATGAATGTGGCGGTACATAGGGTTACAAGTACTTCAGCATGATTTAGGTTAAGAATGTCTAAGGGTTTATGACAAGTTGATGTCCTTGGGATCAATAGGATTCGTGCCCATGCAAATCAAGTGAAACTTGTGTCCTTTGTTTCAACTGAATTGTGTATCATTTTGAGAGTTTCCAATGAGAAAATAAACAAGATCAATACAAATCAAGTAAGAGTTTGCTGAGAGCAGGAAAGCAGATGAACTTAGCATAGTACAGTTTGCACAACAAATGTAAATCTTGGCATTGCTCCAAACTCCCGAAAATATGTATAATTTAGTTTTCTTCTTCTTTTTAATTAATCAACAATTAGACATGCTGCAATTATAATAGAGATCCTGACAGTGCACATTCAATGGGGTTAACCATTGATAGAGCTGTAAACAGAAGCAGCTGGACTGGAATTTCTTCACGGAAATATTTACATGCCAACAGTTTATCAAACTGAAAGTCTGCTGATAAATCCACACATGGGTATTATACTTAGGAGAAGAGCAGCAATGATTCATATGCTGTTTTTGGAACAGCCTTGTATTTCTCCAGCTGTAAAAGAAGAAAACCAGGAAGGAAGAAGTCCTAATGTGGATTTCCATTCTCATGCCTTTGTTCAATGTAACTACAGTATGTGTTATTAAATTACTATTTGAGTTGAGCAATGATAATATGGGAAAGGGGGGGGGAGAGATGTTTCATGGCTACAAACCGATCCTGTAGTTGGAAATAATTGTGACAAGCCTACAGAAGAGTGTTAGAGTTTGCAGTGACTATCAGCTCTCTACCAGTATGACCACTGATAAGGGATAAGATCACGATGCTGGGGAAAATGGAAGGAAAAAGGAAGAGAGGACAACCAAGGGTGTGATGGGTGGATGGTATCTTTGAAGTGATTGGCTTGACCTTGAAGGAACTGGGCGCGGCGACAGCCAACAGGGAGCTCTGGCGTGGACTGGTCCATGAGGTCATGAAGAGTCGGAAACGACTATGCAATTCAGCAGCAGCAAGGGATAATAGAAGATGTAGACAAAAACTTCTGAAAGGCCAAATGTTCCTCACCTTTGAGCAATCCGAAGCCATAGCAGAGTATCTTGAGCTATTAGATTTATGTAACCACATTATGTGAGACAGCCATAATGATGTAGTGGTTTGGGTGTTGGACAAGGACTCTGGAGACATGGGTTTGATTCACTACTCAGCCACAAAAACGCACTTGGTGGCCTGTGGGAAAGCAGTCTCTTAACCTCATAGGAAGGAAAGGCAAACCCCCTTTGAACAAATATTTCCAAGAAACTGCCCCCCATGGTAGGTTCACATTAACATCTCTATTAGTTGGAAACAACTTGAAGGCAGGCAACAACAAACAAATTATGTACTAAAGATACAAGCAACAAGGAGTCATTGATGAGCTACTAATTCTAACTGAACATGGTCATGCACAATGTTTGATTTAGGTCTAGGGACCTAAATTTACATTTGTATGCCTGATCACATTGCCTTCAAGTAGTGTTTCTTTTCAGCCCAAAATGTGTTACAAAAACACATCTAATCATAAAAGTTATAAATGGGGTTGAAATAATTCTCTGGACTTTATACAATATGCTAGCTCCAAACACTGAAGGTTTGGGTTCCATTCCATTCCTGTGGTACAGTTTGACCACACTAATATCTATCTATCTATCTATCTATCTATCTATCTATCTATCTATCTATCTATCTATCTATCTATCTATCTATCTATCCCCCCCCCCCCACACACACACACACATATTTTTCCCTCTTAATAGTATATTGCACTATCTTGTTGTTAAGGACACACACAAACAGCCTTTATTGGCATACAACAACAAAATCATAACATAGGCATATACAACAAGAGGAAGACACAGATAAAGAGGAAAACATACTTAAAAGTTACTAATCTCAAGAATAAAATTTACAACAGTCTCAGAAAAGAATGCATCAGAGTTGTTCAGAAGATATGAAATTTTATAACACCCTTGACATTGAGATCACAGTGGAAAAATGGAATTTCTGTATTTGTTGTGAAGGAGATTAAGGTAGATTACAGCAAGATTTATTTTATCTTATCCTCAAAGCAATTTGGTGAGGTAGGTTAGGATAAGAAAGTACACTACAATGCATCATGCAGTTGTCTTCTGATGAGGAGAGGTATGAACTTGCCTAAACTAGGGTTAATGTTCCAGTTGTGCTACCACTGATTCCATTTGTTTCTGTGTGGTTGTAAGGCTATTAAAATGCATGTCACAATTTGAAAGGAATTGCCTAAGCCTTGCAGAAAAGTGAAGCTGAAATTGTCTGAAGAGTAGGTGGGTCCAATGTGTGCATCCTGCAGGGCTAGCATTCTGTCCTCATAGTATATAAAGAAATGTCCACAACCAGGAAACAAAAGCATTTTCAGGTTCCTGTTCATGTTTCCTGAAACTTATATTGAGATGTATCTTAGTCCTAAGGAGCAGGTGAGATCCCACAGGAGTCATGTCAACTAGTTATTGACCCTCCATTAATCCAAAAAGTTACCATTTATTGATATCAATTTTTTCTTTTAAAAAGCTGGACATCGGCCCTTGAGCTCCTTTCTGCCACAATCTTTGGAATCAAACAAATATAATACTTTTGGAGGAGGTATTAAGTACGATATGGTTAGAATGTAAAACTCAATGATGGGTTGAGTCCTTATCTTTTCTTTTAGTTGCCATAATTCATGGAGGTTAATAGCAGTTCAAATTGCAAAACAGAAAAAAAACAGCACAACCAGTATGTGACAGTTAGCATTTTTAACGATATGTCATTAACAGAGGCACAATTATAACATTGCAATAGCCATGCATTATGAATTACTGGTATTAGCAACAATACATCACACTGACCTTACAGTCATAGCACACATGTCTCCAGCCTATGCACAATACCTTTATTTTCATCACTGAATGAGAAAGAAAAGTGAACGAGTTAGGCCATGGACTTATCGGGAACCCATCTACTTCTTCTTACAGTGTCAGAAGGAGGGGACTCAACCAGTTCTGAGGCCACGTCTCTTTACATCCAAGACAACGGGTTGTCCATGAATTCAGCCTAGAAACACCTTAATTCATATTTCATCTTGACTGAGGATTTCCTAGAAAATGGACTCTGTGCCTCCCTCTGAAAGATGTCAGAGTGCATTTGACCCAATCTATCAACAGAGATAAAGTTAATAAAAACATGTAAGATAAACTTAATTGTATGCACTTGCTATTTAATATGGCATTTCAGCTGATGTGTGTGGGGCTATTTGCTTGTCAACGCCATGCTATGATGTAGCTCTTAGTTGAGCATAACTTTAAATCCGCTTAAATGTATTAAATGCAGCATTAACATAACAGTGCAGTGTTACACAGTATATGTGCAAGTATAGTTTTAGTGCAGCTTAAATATATTTAGTTCATTTGACACATGTTGTTTTCTCTCACTTACCCAGTATCATGTTTAAATCAATCCAGGTGGGGAAGAGATGTTATACTCATGGAGAAATAAAACTCCTGTGTGCAATTTTTTCCTGATGCTTAAAATGCAGGGCTGACAGCATGAATGAATAAATAAGAACAATCTTATTAATTCAGTAATCAAATTCATGGGCCAAATGCTTACTGATACTAATATAATAACCTCACCAATGATTTACACAATTAATTTCAAATGAAATTTTAAATGAAGCTTTGTCACTTTGGATTAAAGGAGAATACTCTTCACATGTCATATATTTAGAGCACAGCAGAGTATACAAATGCAACTGATACTCTTTCTCTTTTTATCCCATCGCATCCTACAAAAAGAAAGGCATAGTGGCTTATTGGAAGTGCTTCAATGTGCTGAAAATAGGACATCTGTTCAATTGCAAAAATGCACATGGAGCTCGTTCACCTAAAGCAACTATGGATTGATAGAATGCTGTGTCACTACATGAGCCACAAAATCTGTGGCTGGTCTGAAGCATTGCTGCCAAAGTGATTTTGTCAAGGTATTTACACCTTTCCAGTCCTAAACTATGGCAGTCGGGCTGAACCCATTAATACTCTTCTGGGCACAAATGTACCATATAGACAGAAAACTAACATCTCAGGGAGGCAAACTGTTCTCATTTTTGTTTTCCCCTTTTAAGGTGAAATGAGCATTCTTCACTTGTACTTTGATGCAATCCTTTCCCATCATATTCTCCATCTAGCCATATCCAGGCTCATTGTTTTAGGCGAGGGTTTGCTGGTGAGCTCAACCACAATTTGCTGTTGTTTCTCCACCTGTCTCAGTTTTCATCTGTGAAATATTGGAAGGTATAGTGTCAATTGTATTTTAACGGGGATTGCATTTTTATTTGGTTATTTTCTTGTAGCACTGTAGCTATTGATGTAGTGGTAGTTGAAGCAGAACACCCTCGTTGCTCAATGCAACATTAATTCTTTCACTCTGCAGAATAAGCATTAGAATTAACCTATTATTCCTAATCATTTATTGTTGGCTTGGAAAAGGAGATGAGGTTCAAAAACATCTGGAGGGGGCCATGGCATATCATTAATAAGAAAAAATGTTGCCTCTAGATGTTCTAACTCACATGCTCATTCACTTGCCTGTGTACTGTGATCAAATGTGGGGGAGGAAATAGCCTTAGCTTGTGAGCACTTGGCTGAAATTGCAAGAAACACAAGAGACGGAGCTGGTTCCAGGCCTGGGTATTCTTAATGCCTGCTGAGACCCATCTCCCAATTCGCTTCATATTGACACATGGTACATGGCTCCTGGACATACTCTTTCTCCCCTTTCTAGCTGCCAGACATGTCCTCAGCAGTATGTCAACAACAAAATACAAAAAAGGAGGTACAGGATGTCTTCCTTATCCATAGATGTGATATCATGGTTCCACTTACCAGATCCCTCAAAATACTTTCCAGAAGTGTTTATAGGCTTCTCCAGGTCCTCCAGTGAGATTCTATGGTATGTATAGTCAAAATAGAGAGTTTACTGTTATCCATGGTTTCAAGTTTATGGATATGGGAGTTGTGCTGTGTCTCCTTAACTTTCCTGCATGCATCACCCCAGGGAGGTGTGTAGTTCAGGCATGAAAGAAAAACTCATACAAATGGGGAGTAGAGACCATTGGCTGTTTGCTCACTTATTTTAGTCATTTTTAACACAATCTATTAACATGAATGTTCAAATTCAGTGCTGTTTATGAGCAATAAAACATCAAATGTTTTTGATCCAGGCTATCTGGATTGTGTTGTCTCATGGGTTTAAAAATCTTGAACGGAGGCCTTTTTCTCTGTCCCACTATTCCTCACAGGTACATCGGGTGGACACACAGATGCGTCTCTTCCATGGTATCCTTCTGGTGGTAAATGAACACTTTCCGTTTTGATCGGTCTTTGGTTACTTGGGAGCCCCGGTGGCAAAGTGTGTTAAAGCACTGAGCTGCTGAACTTGCAGACTGAAAGGTCCCAGGTTCAAATCCCGGGAGCAGAGTGAGCGCCCACTATTAGCTCCAGCTTTTGCCAACCTAGCAGTACGAAAACATGCCAATGTAAGTAGATCAATAGGTATCGCTCCGGCGGGAAGGTAACGGCGCTCCATGCAGTCATGCCGGCCACATGACCTTGGAGATGTCTATGGACAACGCCGGCTCTTCGGCTTAGAAATGGAGATGAGCACCAACCCCCAGAGTCAGACATGACTGGACTTAACGGCAGGGGAAACCTTTACCTTTATCTTGGTTATACTGTGTCCTATTATCTTTATTTATTTTGCTTTTAGATGCTTTTTTCATTCTTTTGATAGCTTAATTATATTTTTAACAGTTGTGTGTGTTCTAGTGATGAGAGCTTTTACTTGCGCATTTGAAATTTTTGATCTGCTTTAAATCCAAGGGTTGGGAAAAAGGTGGAACAATAACACGACGAAAGACAAAATATAATTTCTTTCATTTTTGAAGTTTAGCTCAGCCATTGAATCAAATATTTTCCTCCATTATCTAATACTTATAGATTTTCTCAATTGAGAAACAGGTTTTGGTACATTTATATACCATGTTGTAGATAACTATATTATAGTGATGGTTCCAGAACTAGGCTCTTTTTAAAAAATCTTAGGAACTCTTTCCTGTGCAATAAAATTCTTTACCAATCTAGTGTAAAGAAATATTTTTATTCCACTGTGAGCTATTTTGTATTTGGCTGTGTGGATTCGGGAACGACAGTGGTTATGAAAAGCAAACCAACCCGAAACAAAACAACTCTACAACTATTCTAGCTTGTTTTCAAATGTAAGTAACCTATACCAAAAGCAAGGTAGTTTTACTTGTTAATATTTTTGCCTCAAAAATAATCATGCCATACATCATATATTTTGGTAAACACGAATTTTCCTACATGGGTAAATTCTTATGCAAGACAACTGTTTTTTGTGACATGCCTTGCAAGGTTATTTAAGGGAGGTCTTCCATTACCAATTACATCAGACCGAGGCTTGGAATATAAACATCCACATATTATTTCAGGGGTCTTCTTTGTATTATTGCAAAGATATAAATCTTCAGAACAGAAGTGGAATTCTCATTGAGATTCCTGAAAGAAAAGAAGGAAAACACCCAGCACATTTTTTAAAAATGTACCTCTTTGAAACAAAATGATTTCCTGAAAACAAGATCTTCCTCATAGCCATGAGCATATCTGCTCATCTTGCAATGCAGCATTATTTTAAAATCCTTCTCTAATCTTTAACATGTGTCAAGTGAGAAAACGCATTAAGATTTTAAAAGTTTCCAAATACTTGCAGAAGCTGATGATGGGAATTTGACAGAGAAAGCAAGAGTGGGTGGGTAGAGATGCTCAAGAAAGTGGGTTACAGCAAGAAATCATCCACACTCTTGTAGTTATGGAAATAACATGTTTTGTTCCATCAATGTGTCCACTTTACATTATTCAGCACAAAGCTTTGTAAAATAAGAATCCTGGGAATATCACAATATAAAGAGGAAAAAGGTACAAATAACAGCTTCATAAACTGAGAAATGTACATAAATAAATCATGCAGATGGGGGCAGTTTGCTTAGCTGGCAAGAAACAAAATATGGAAAATCTGCTTGTTAAACAATAACCACAGAGTGTGCTTTCATGATGTGTTTTTTCTCCTTCACCACAGTAATTCATATTAGAGGTAGAAGCAGTTGCATGTTAAATAAAATCATTCAGCATTGTTCTTCTCGCATTGCAAAGAGCTGACTTGTGTTGTTTTAAGAAGCCTCCCATTAGAAAGTAAATATCCCTACGATGTTACGTGTTTCACAAAATTTAATAAAGATGAACTGTAAATAAAGTCACAGGCAGATTTCAGACAGTTTTATTAGCAGATTGTTGAAAAGGAGGAGGGGGAGAAAAGAAAATTAAATACAATACCAGTAAACGTGGTTCTCACATTGAAACCAGGCTCAAATAACTAGGCTACCATAGAAAATTTTTCCAATTCTTGCATTATGATGTAAAAACAGATTTTTGTACAGATTTTGTACAACAAAATTCATAATAACATTTTTATCATTTTTAGAAAACTTTAAATATATAGATAAAAATAGACAATTTTCATAGGTCCTACATGAAGATGAAAATGTTCTGTTCCAAGGGCTTGCATAGAGCGCAAAGATGGTTATAATATAGAACAACTAGACATTAATATCTTTTAAGATTACAAAAAGCATTTTAAACAATAACATGAACACATTTCTTCATAATCTAGGCAAAAGAAAAACGGTTTTAACTAAAGAGGGGCAAAGAAACCCAAATTCATCATACGGTAGCATTTCATGAACATAATATTTACACTTGTTTTAATAAGATATACTTCTTTCCCCCATTAGTATCAGCATTTCCATTTACGCATGTACCAAACCAAACAATGATGCATACCCAAAGATTCTGGAACATGTACACTGTAGAAATGATTAAACCTACTTACAGGTGATTCTTTGCAAGGAGCAAGAGCAATGGAGATACTACGATAGATTTCATTTGGAGTTTTTGTTTTATTTTATTTTATTTAAAAAAACTTTCTCCCCTGATATAAATAATTTAGCAGTTTGTCATAAAATCCATCGAATGACAGCTGTTAACCCACTAAGGATTGAACTTTAAAAAGGAATACATATTTTCTGAATATTTAACAAAAAAATTAAAAAGAAAGATGACAGCTTCTGTTATGAAGCATCAGGTAATAATTTTGAGGGACAATATATCCTTAACATTTTTTAAAAATCCACAGAATGTTTTGTTTAAGAAAGAATTATAGATATAAAATCAATGTAGGCCAAATCTTTTTTTTTTTTTGGGGGGGGGGGGGGGGAAGCAGAGGAATATTATTGTGAGCAAGCCTGACAAATTCTAATCTTGAATTTAAAAATATAATTTAAATTTGGAAAGTGGTTGTCCTTGAACATCTGAACTACTTTAAGTGAGGCATTTTTGAGATTTCATCATTGTGATTATGTTTCCATACGGCCATGCATATTGTATATGCATAAATGTGACACATGGAGAAAACATAACCACTTATGGTGACACTTAGCTTCAAAGTAGTCTTTAAGGGGATAATGTGGAGAAATATGCAGAGCAAAGAAGATAATTTTAAATGTAGTAAGCACTGTGTTGCAGCTTGCTTCCATTATGAGCACAAAGGTGGAGAACAGATATCATAGCATTTATAAAGACAGGAAAAATAACACGTAACCAGCCTTGCTCAAGACAAGGTAGGTTGGAAGGACAAAAGACTTCAACTGTATCACTTAGCTCTACGTGGTATTGGATCGATAACATCAAGTGTCTGATTAGCCTCTGGGAGTGTTTTCTCCTTCTTAGCAACGTTGAAGTTATATGACATTAATATATAAAAATATTTCTGGCGGGATGACTTCCTCATGAGCCACAATTCACTCTTAAAAGTGCCATTTCACAGCACCGACCAATATACAAATAAAAGTGGCCCCAGTCATTCCCAGACGCCTCCGATCCCGTTTGTTAATACTGTGACTTCAGGACAAATATTTACATGCCTGCATGCGTTAAAATTAGAAAGGTGTCGTTCAGACCAACAGGGTGACAAAACGTATTATCTAAAATTGTTGTTTTCCTAAAATCTAGTATTCTACTGCATACATAATACCTTCTGGGTGTGGTTTGTGGTTATATACTGTACATCTGACCACCAGTTTCAGTAAGTAGCAACATCTTGTTGTCATTTCCCGTTTCCCAAACTACTGCCAATTTACAATGAAAGTTATGACAGATTTTGAAGCTTTATAAAACTGACTTTGAGAGAGAGGATATTGTGACCAAACAATCACAGAAGTTACATAGTGTAACTCCTGCCCCCGCTAGCTCCAAGACAAAATGTTTGATTTCTGTAACATACTACTGTGTGGGTCTCTTGGAAATTAAATGGAGAAAACATGTCTTTAAGAGAAATAACATTCTCTTAGAATATGAATGGGAAAAAAACCCTGTGTACATTTTTGTATGTTCCTATTCTGTGTTCGTAGGACTCTCATGCCCCTCTCTGAAATATGCACTTTTCTACTGTCTTGCTGGTTTACATACGGCGTAATAATCTTTAGGTACAGAAGTGGACACTGTGGAAGTTTTGCTTGATGTGCTCAGTGAATCAGAAGACACAGTTTATATCCCATTGCAAAGGCAATGCAAAGTCTGGCTCTGGTCTGTCTGTACAAGGTGTCCAACTGCAAAATTTTAGCGAGCTGTCCAGAAGAGGGCTACATAAGTTGTAGAACTGTTCTCTGCAACACAAGGAGACGTCCCAGGAAACCAATGGAGAATGCTCTTGGAGAAAAGCTCAGAACCCTTTGCACATGGATACATGAAGTGGCCAAGTTGCCCAGAAAGCACCTTTGTATTTGCAGAACTTTCAAAATGGTGAATGTCTTACTGCAGAGTTCTTGGAATCATAGCACACACAACTTCAGTGGAATAAGTTCAGTACATGACAGTAGTTTTCAAATAAAGTCTTCCATCTAAAATAGAAATAAGAAAAAATATTTTAATCTATTAATACTGAACACTGTTATTCTTTAAAACAAAGAAGTGATAAAAGTGTATTTCATCACGTAATGATTATGTATACATTTCATGCTTTACCATTTAAAGTCTAATGAAGCTTCTTTCAAGTTTCTATAATTGGAATACCGCAATACTTCATAAAGGTTTACAGTTTTCGAGAAAGCTGCATCTACTGCCCTCACAACACTGTTAAACACTAGAGATGTCTACAACTTCTACATATCTCTTTAAGTAGTAAGGCAATTTAATTTGCTTTCGGTGTTATGACAAGAGCAATGATAGCTATGTGTGAAACATGCTGACATTAAAAAGTACAGATTATGAGCCACCCCTGGCATTAGAAAAGAGTACCAATTATTTAAAAGTACCACCTTAAATTAGACATAGCTGGAAATAAGCAACCAAACAGAATCAACATTGCTTGTGGCGTGTCTACACTGACCACTTATTGCAAAGGGGCCCTGGATGAGTTCTGAGGCAGCCAAATGCCACATGGAGTTGATCCAGGGCAACCCAGGGCAAAGCCTTGACTTACGTTAACCAAAGTCACAGGATACCCCAAATTCTGGCCCAAAGTTTTGAGCAACCTGCACTTTTATTCCTGTATAAACAGTTGAACCAATTCCAAATTGGGACAGTGTCATGCTGGATCAGTCTGAGATAATGGATCAATGTAGATCTGCCCATAGTGTAGATAAAGTTGTCAGAATATCAGCAGCCAAATTCTGAACTTGCTACACTTTCAAAACTTCAGAGGTTGCCCATGTGTACCACATTACAGTAATCCAGCCTGCTGATTACAAGAGCTTGGATCATTATGGTCTAGGAGATCATTGGCAAACAAGTCATAGTTCATAAAAATATATTGTGCCACCAAGATCCCTTGGATCTCTAGTCGTAACACCGGATGTAGGGAACATCTTCCAAATTACGTAACAGCTCATTTAGATGGAGAGTGACCTTCATGAGAATAAATAGACCACCAATTTCCCAGAGCCAGAATCCATCTAAACATTTTAGGATTAATGGATAACTTAATTGGGGCCGGGCTGTGGCGCAGGCTGGTGAGCAGCCTGCTGCAATAAATCACTCTGACCATGAGGTCATGAGTTAAAAAAAAAAGGCCCTGCTCGTTGCTGACCTAGCCACCCGAAAGATAGTTGCATCTATCAAGTAGGAATAAGGTACCACTTATAAAGTGGGGAGGCAAATTTAACTAATTTACGACATTGGAATGAGGAAGTGCCATCACAGTGGATGATGAAGCAGCTGCTCTCCCCTGTGGTCAGAATCGAACATCCCCTCAGGAGAAGGTTAAATTGCCTCTGCGTCTGTCTCTGTTCTATGTGTATATGGGCATTGAATGTTTGCCCTATATGTATATAATGTGATCCGCCCTGAGTCCCCTTCGGGGTGAGAAGGGTGGAATAGAAATACTGCAAATAAATAAATAAATAAATAAATAAATAATAACTTATATGACATAGGTTAAAAAGGGTTTTTAAAATTATCTTTTAGGAGCAATTTGAGAAACTACAAGTTACTTCTGGTGTGAGACAATTGGTTGTCTGCAAGGATGCTGCCCAGGGGACGCCCAGATGTTTGATGTTTTACCATCCTGTGGGAGGCTTCTCTCATGTCCCCACATGGAGCTAGAGGTGATAGATGGGAGATCACTCCACTCCCCGGATTTGAACCTCCGACCTTTCGGCCAACAGTCCCGCCAGTACAAGGGTTTAACCCATTGCAGCACTGGGGTTAAAAGGGGGAAGACATCATAATCATCTTACAGAAATTAAGTAAACTGTGCACATGGTTAAAGATAACAGTATAGAGAAAATATGTGGTGGGTGATGCGTGGGCAATATGGGTATTTTTTATTATGCAAAATTAGTTAAATGTTAGTTAAATGTTAATTAAAAATATGTATTTAGGAAGACTATAGGAAGTCCATCAAATGAAAGTGGAATGTATCACACAACATATGTACAAGCACTAAGGATAGACTCAGGGCTGTAGCCAGAAAAATATTTTGGAGGGGGTTTTGAAAATTTCAGGGGAGGATAACCCCCCCTCCTCCCCCCCCCAGCTACAGACCTGTCAATATCTGCTTGAGATAGTGCCTGGAGGGACTCATAGACTTGGCATGGGGATTTGGTTAACCAGTTAAAATTCATGAGTAAACCAGGGTTTTTTTTTAACCTGAAAAATTTTGGGGGTGGTTTGAAACCCCCCCCCCCCCGGCTACAGGCCTGGGTAGACTCCATTGTTATTTTGCAGAATTGTACAAAATAAACTTTAAAAAATAAACACAACTTTAGAAATTTTCTTCCTTTTCTTGTAAGAAACTCATTGAAGACTGACATTTTCAATAATTAATAGTTTGAGACATATCTGTACAAGATTCACACATGCCATTGCACCTAGAACATTTTCTATGCAGAAAACTATTTTCTTGTGTCTTCTGTTCAAAACAAAATGTATTATTTTGTGAAAAAAGCCTTCAGCTACAGCATTTTCTGTGCAGTAATTAATATCCTTCCATGTGTGTATATGCTATTTTCTGCAAAGAAAATGATGTTTCTTGCACAGGAAAATGTTGTTTCCTTTACAAAATAACCACATGTGAAATTTCTGGAGAATAAGTCCTGAACTGCAAAGATTTTATCATACTATTTCCCCCCATTATAGTTTCTTGACACTCAAGAAAAACAATTTTTTACCATTTTAATATATTTTCCAAATCCTAATCCAGACTGATATTTTCCCTCAGTGATGCATGCAATGCCAGCCTCTCCCAATCCAGGTTTAAATCTTGAATAATAAATGTTTTCTTCAGCACTAACTCTGTATTCAATAGCAGAACTACAAAGCCAGGAGAGAGATTAATGATGTCATTCAAAATCCTCTGCTTGGTGTGAGGACCAGAAGAGGAAACTGCTCAAGTGAGACTCCACTTTTCACTTCATCAGTTTATTTAACCCCATGGTTGACAACACTTTGCTAATCATTAATGAATAGATACTTCCCATCCTCCAAGACCTTAATGTCCACTAGAAACATAACAGCACTGTTTAATGATTTACGGTTAAAATCAACTTATTAAGAACATCCCACTCATCCCATTAAAATACATAAAAACAATCAGATCTCAAAAATTACTATTTGTAAAGCACATTAAACTGTGTCAAGAATGCTAAAAACCAATAGTGAGTCTTGGGTGGGTAGAGTTGGCTTTGATAGCCCTGTCAGGAATAGAGGTGGCAGGAGGAATTTGTGCTCTGGATATTTGGCTCCTTCCTTCAACTTTACGGACTTGGAGGATTTTCACTTACCCTACTCTGCACTTGGTGGGATTATGAGATAATTATGGGTGTGTTGTAATAAATAGCTTGGCCACTTTGCAAGTACTTTGTGAGGAACAAAGAGATTGTTCCACAGGCATTGACTGGATAAAAGAAAGACTTGCTTCTCAGACTCAAACTTGGAAATAGGGGCTATATTTGGGTCTATCCTGGGGCTTAACTCTCTTCTGAGACCTGGAACTTGAGTAAGGAGGTCAACTGGAAAGTTTTACTTCATAGTTGAGAACTAGCAGGGCAGAAGCCAGCCACTTTTGGTTGTGTGGTTCATCCATGACAGGCTGAGGAAGGATCAGCATATGACTGCACTGAGGCAAATCGTTTAATAAAAGTGGCCCTAACTTAAACTTATGTTTTGTGTATTCTCTATTTCTTTAGTGAGTTAAAGAGTACTGCAATAAAACCAATGAACATAATAACAAAATATTCAAATCAAATACTAAGGTAGTAAATTCTTAAGTGAGAACAAAATGCTGAACTAGTACGGGTAAATTACAAATCAACATGGAACAGTGATAGAACAAATAATATTGAAGTGAAAAGAATTTATCCTTCAGTTTTCCATATACTGAAATTATTTAATCTATTTGTAAATGTCAATAAAGTGTCTGGAACAAAATATTTAATGGGCTGACTTTTGTAAACTGTCCAATTGTATTCTTTACAATTTTACATTTCAACAATTTTTCTGGAAAAGATTGTAAAAATATGCCTGCCAATTATATATTACTTGTTCAAACTGTATTACCCTGATTTTGAAGGGAAAAGATAAGGCGTTTACAATATAGACAAAAACAAAAAGCAGAAAAAAATATATCATTTGTCTTGTGTATTAGAATAGAAGCTCTTAATGTATAGGGTCTTCTCCAGAGAAAGACATTGTTGTTTCGGTGGTAAGCCAAGGAAGCATGAATTAGCACTTGGTTCAGCAAAGAACTCATTTGGTCTTCTTTGTGGTAACTTTTCAACATAGGATTATAAACCAGACAATAATAAAATAAAAAATTAAAGAGAGAGCTCAACTACTTAATTAAAAGCTATCATGCACATGAAACTCTTAAGTAAATATCATAAATTGTGAAGTGGATTTAGTGGGATATAACAGGAAAGCTAACCCCATAACAAAAGTACTGGGAAGACTGCTTTATTCACCAACATATTTTATTCTAGAAAAAGATGTGCAGTAATGCTGTGCCAGACAACTTGAAAGGATTAACAGATTTAAGTGTACGGCAGCCATGTATCTTACTTTACAGAGGAGAATATCTGAAGGCCTGTCAGTCCTCTCTTTCAAATTGTCCTCTCTTAGAAAGGCTGGTCAATCCAAATCAATTTAAAAGAAAAAGAACACAAAACAGGAAGGCAAAGAGACACCTGATAGTTACTCTTTAGCAGTTAATAATCTAGAGTGCAAATACACCAGAGAAATGTTTGGACAGAAGCAGTGCATTTCCATTAAAAGGTTAGCACAAAATTCCAAACTTCCATCTGTCCATAGAAACCAATTCTATGCGAACGATTGTGATTTATCCGGGCTTGGCCCCATGTAAGCTGCCCCGAGTCCCCTTGGGGAGATGGAGGCGGGGTATAAAAATAAAGTAGTACTAGTAGTTGTTGTTGTTGTGCTCTTTTGCCCTTCCACATTGCCTCCAGTACACAGGAAGGAGCTCTATTTAGAATTCTATATCATGGCAGTCTCATTTTCTCTGTATAGATTTGAGGATTTTTTAAATGACAGGACAACGCACCCACATTGTGAGAGTCTTCTTATCTTGAATAAGGTACGTTAAGATATTTTGATTTAAAACTTATGCTGAATGATTATGGCAAGTAATATTGTACAAATTTTAACCAATGAAGGGGTGGCATGCAATCAGACAAATCTTGTTTTAGTGCGTTTTATTTGTGTCAAGAGAATCTCTATTTTTATTGTCTGCTTCTCATTCCCCTCTCCCTCACTTTCATTTCCAAAGGCATACCTTGCTAATACAGCAGGTTAGGTCCTAGACCTTTGCTATGAAGTAAATGCCACCTTAAAGCAATTCTCAGCTTTCCCCCACTTGCCAGTGCATATAAAGACCTAAAAACACATTTACACTATAACTTTTATGTCCATAACAGTGCTAAGACTAGGAAAAGATACAGAATCAAAATTAATACTTTTAGTACTCTGAACAAATTACAAACTCACTCTATGTGTATGTACAATGTTTTCTTTATGAGGATGGATTGGTTAAATACTTGTCATTTTAATTTAGTGATTTAAATCAGGAAGAAAACAGGCCATTTAGATCATTTTTCCATGAGTATTTCTTACATGTCCTAAATAATGAGTGATGCAGACGTAACATTAAATACACAAGTAGGATGAATCCAGAACTTGAACAGGAACACACACTTTGGCAATGCCAATTCTTCTTTAATTGGATGATGAATCACCAACACAGTTTATCAATGAAGACTATACTCAATTGTCAAGGAGGACACTCCTACTGGAGGAGAATTATTAATGCATCCAGAGGTAAGTTAAGTATTTGGTACAGTTCAGCAACTTACACATATGGTTACCTACAGATGGGGAGCCATGGTGGCGCAATGAGTTAAACCCTTGTGAAGGCTGAACTGCCAATCTGAAGGTTGAGTTGTTGACCTGAAAGTTGCCAGTTTGAATCCGCAAAATGGGGTGAGCTCCTGTTTGTCAGCTCTAGCTTGCGAGGACATGAGAGAAGCCTCCCACCAGGATGGTAACACATCTGGGCGTCCCCTGGGCAACATCTCTGTAGACGGTCAATTTTCTCACACCAGAAAATTTGCAGTATGTTCTCAAGTCACTTCTGGCATGATTAAAAAAAATCTACAGATCACTTTTAATGTATTAGAATAATTCTCATGTTCAGAAGATGGAGAAATGATGTTTCTATTCAAAGCACTGAAGCCCTTGATTCTGCATCTGATATTTAAAATTACTTTGCTCATTCAACTATTGGTGAAAGAGACTACAGCAACTCCCCATTCTTATTTCAAATGCACATTTTTCTTAGTGAGGAATGCAGAGGCAAGGCCCTCTAAAAGAACTCCTGAATACTTTTTACTTGCAATGCCTCCTAATGAAATTTCCGTGGAGTGGATTTCCTTTATGTTCTTACTCTCTTATACTTTTCTAAAGCCCCCTTTCATATGAATGCACTCCCATATGAGAAAAAAAAAATCTGGTAACTATTTTTTCTTGTGTGAAATTAAAGAAGTTAAGATGTACAAACTAAGGTCAGGTTCCCAGGGATGAGATAAGTGAAGACACTGATATAGCCCCTGGTGTAGCTGAGATTTTAGGAATGCACACTTGTGGGCATCGTTTTGCAACAAACAGATTAAATGCTGTCAATCCTCATCATAGATTTGAATGGATCACAAATATGGCTGGTGAGCCAATCATAGGAAACTACGGCACAATGGCAATAAGTCTCTGGCTGACAGTGTCATGTAGAGCTAAACACAGAAGTGAAAAAGGACACTTGTTTCCATGTACCTTTCTCTTCGCCGGATCGGACTGGAAGAGGATACATAAAATAAAGTCAAACTTTTTTAAAAAAATAAAAATAAACCTGTTCACGCTACTTAAAGAATGTACGCAACTGCATTTCCTGTTAGGATGAAACTTCATTGAACAATGGCAGCTATTTTGTTTCCTAAGCAGGCACCTGTAGCCTAATGAGGTTTTGTGGTTTTCGAAACGAACAGCTGTAGATGCGTGCCCAAGTGCACACAACCTCTTCATCCCAGTGTTGATAAAAGCATCTTGGATCCATCGCTCAAGCACATTTTAAATTACATAACTGCTGGGTTTATTTGCTTTAATAAGATGGGGTAAATGTGAATTGCAGTGTAATCCTAAACTTCCATTCAGTGCAATGTTTTAATAATTGAAGGAAAAGGAACAAGAACAATAAAACAGGAGACAAAGGCAAACAAATGGGAGATGATTCATGCAGTGTCTGATAAAACAAACATCAGGAAATCCAAATAAAAGTAAGCATCTTGCAACAGATGGAAAAGATCTTAAACAAACGGTAACCCTTATCCAAAACACTTACGAGGAAGTCGCTAATTAAGGGCAATCTGATTTTGCCTTGCCGGTTTAGATATTTAAAGTGCAGAAACGGGAGATCTTATTTATCATGCAACCAATATGACAGTGAGAATCTTAGCTCTTGATCACAGGGATCCATTTAAGATAAAGTTGATGCATATTAAATATACTTTGATACGACATTTTAAAGAGAAGGCAACTTTGTAAGATACCCCTAGTCCCACCACAGCAGAAATCATATATAATGAAAAGATATATCAAAGCTTTGTATCTTATCTGGCATCTATAAGTATGCAGGTCAACCAAGGGCTCACTCTCATTCTATTGGGGACTATGGAGGGATTAAGGCTTTTTCAGCTGTCCTGGCTGTCATCTTTTTAGCTGAAAGTACTATGGACTGGACTCACAAAGTATTATTATTATTATTATTATTATTATTATTATTATTATTATTATTATTACTACTACTATTATTATTATTATTGAGCTATGACCTCTCTTAGGGGTGGGGAAAATGTGGTTAATTTTCTGCCCGTCTCCCCAAACCAAACAAGGATTCAAACATGGTTTTGGAAAAAAAATATTTTGCCCTGAAGGTTTCTGAGGGAAATTTAATCTTTTTTATTTTTAGTTTTATAAACAGCACAAAAAAAAACTTGCAAGAAAATGAAAAACAAAAGGACTAATTACTTACAATCATTGAACCTGCATTTCTAAAGCACTGCATTCCAGCCACTTCTATTAGAAGGAGAAAAAAGGGGGGAAATAGAAAAAAATAAATAAATGTCTGAATCAAACACATTAGACTGTGAAGTCATTGCTAAATATAATTAGCTTGTGATCCTCCGTGTCAGTGGGTCCACCTTACTTTGCATAAAAAATTAATCATCATATATTTTTTCATACAAATAGGTTTATTACTCATATTTTATCATATTCCCAGTCATATCCCTATTTTTCAGCAATTTTCAAGAATGAAGAATTATGCTATGACTAGGCACACAGCAAATGAAATGCTAAATTCTGTGTTAGTGGAATGCTGTGAAGTAAAGGTTTATTAGATGAGTAGATCAAGTATGCTTGTTATGTAAATGTGAGGGATCTGGTATATTTATTCATCTCTTACTTTTCACCTACAGCGTTATATTTTTATTTCATGCATATCCTTCTCTTCTTCAGATGGGTAAGAGTGTCTTGCATGGGACATCTCATGGTATCCTATCTAGATTCCAATACATGTCACAATGGGCAGGATTCAGTGGTAGATCCTCCCCTCTGAAAAACCTCCAACATGACTCAAAAACTGTTATTCCCAGTTAAACATTTCTATGGATATAGAACACAAAAACTCCCCAAAACAATGAAACAAAATATCAAAGGAAAACAGTAAAATAATAAACTTAATTGTTGTAAGGCCCATATCTGTCTTAGAAAAAGAGGCTAAGAGAAATAAGTTTAGTCATTTTCACGGCCACATTAGAGTCTCGCTTATCCAACCTTTGCTTATCCAACGTTCTGAATTATCCAATGCAGACTGCCTCCTGCCCAGATCCACAGCCGTTTCTCTAGGCAGTAGGGACTGAACTTTTTGAATTTTTGTATTTAACTTCTGACAATGTTGTTACTGTAAGTTCATTTTATGCAATTATATCTTTATTTGTAGCCAATGTTTTTGTAGTCAATGTTTTCAATATATTGCAATGTTTTGGTGCTAAATTTGTAAATACAGTAATTACTACATAACTTTACCATGTATTGAACTGCTTTTTCTGTCGATTTGTTGTAAAACATGATGTTTTGGTGCTTAATTTGCAAAACCATAATGTAATTTGATGTTTAATAGGCTTTTCCTTAATCTCTCCTTGTTATTCAACACTTTTGCTTATCCAACGTTCTGCCAGCCTGTTTATGTTGGGTGAGACGCTACTGTACTACGAAAATGCAATGTAATCTCGTACAGCACCTTTCAGATGGATCCCTGCAGCAAACAGTACCAAAAATACTTTCTTAAAATCACAAAACAACCACAACTGCCAAAGTAAGACAACTCCATTTTCTTGGCAAGTTTTATTCAGAGGAAGTGTGTTATTGCCTTCCTCATAGGTTGCCTTGCCCAAGATACCATGGCTGAATGGGGATTCAAAATCTGATCGCTCTTTGTCTTAGCCCAACACCCAAACCATTTCACTATAGGACAGGTATACGGCACAAAAGATCCAAGCACATCAAATGTAATGTGGGGGGATAGTTCAGTTCAGCAATTCTACAGAGGCATTACACAGGACTAGAGAAGTGTTGGATGTTAACCATAGCCGGTACCATTGAAACACAGAAACCCTGACATACTTCCTAAGAATGAATCTATACTGACCTACTAAAATAGGGCCAATCTGGGTAGTTGGGGCACCCGGTTGAGTCAGCCCCAACTACCCAGTGGTGCTGAATGGCCACCCTCTCTTTTCCCTCCTGTCCTCCACGTTGCAGCACTTAGATGGACCCAGCTGTTGCCTGCTATGATACTGGCTAATGTCACTGCAAGTGACATTACAATCTGTGTTGTGGCCAGACACTGCTGTGACATGAAATACAAGATAGGATGGTGACTGTCATCCCGTGTCCCTTGACCGCCTGAGCCGGGGAAATACAGGACAGCAGGGTATCTATTATTAATAGGGATATACTAAAGAGAATGCATTTTATTTGTATGATGCCTTTCTCTCACGATGAGACCTAAGGTGGCTTTCGGAGACAGTCAATGTAAACCATCCACAATTACATTTAAAAAACAATTTTAATCACCACATAAACAATACAAAAATTAAAAGATAAATAAAATGTCCAAATAAAAGCTTTCCCTTTACAGATTAAAACCTGGTTAAACCGAAATGCTTTTGCCTACTGGCAAAATGAAAGGCAGGGAGAGGGCCATCCTAGCTGCCTGCAGAATATTCATTTTTTCTCATCCTCATGAGAGAGGGCTTCTTGACACTTTGAACCAATTGTCGGCTACTCTGATTTTTTTTCTTCAAAGTGAAATGCTACATGGTTGTGTGTTTGTTGTGTACATATGTTATGCAAACCCAGTCCTTTAGCATACACACAAAAATTTTGCACATAGTATTTTACACACATTTATCCTACAAACCCTCCCAAAGAACATGAAGATGTCAAATGTACATAAACTCTTGCAATTTCACCTAGTGAGGAAAAACATCTGAAGTCATTTGTTCTCACATTTAGGAAAACTAAGCACCAAAGCTATTT
The DNA here is from genome assembly GCF_035594765.1 of Anolis carolinensis. Classification (NCBI taxonomy): domain Eukaryota; kingdom Metazoa; phylum Chordata; class Lepidosauria; order Squamata; family Anolidae; genus Anolis; species Anolis carolinensis. The sequence continues at coordinate 142,908,910 of NC_085843.1, read as the reverse complement.
CCAAAACACAAAACCCCCCATTATTTTTAAACATGAGTCACTTTTTCAATACAATACAATGAAAGGCTTTTATAGCCAGAATCACTGTGTTGCTGTGTGTTTTTCGGGCTGTATGGCCATGTTCCAGTAGCATTCTCTCCTGATGTTTCACCTGCATCTAAGGCATGCATACACAGACCTCTGAACAAACATTTGAGGATGTGTGCTACAGATGCAGGCGAAATGTCAGGAGAAGTGCTACTGGAACATGGCCATACAGCCCACAGCAACCCAATACAGTGAAACTTTTCAGCTTTAGGAACTTTGGAAAACATACAAAAATGTTTCTCAAATAAGAGGCTCTCAATAGCTTATGCTAAAGTGCACTGAAACTGACAGGAATTTCAAAAGAAATATGTAGTACTCTATCTAAAATCACTATTCAAAAGAGTAGAAAAAGGCAAAAATATCAGTGACCATGACCAATTTCTGCAGTCAATTTATATAGGTCCTATCTAATTTTGAAATTAGAGAGTTAAGTGAAACGTATTTGTCTATACTGGTGAGTAATTTTCTTTCATTAACTCAGAAAAGATTGTGCGTAATGGAGAGATTATCTTTCACATACTGTATGTGCCTCAGTTAATACCAAATATGAAGAACCGTATGTACAACAGGAGCTTAATGTAAATGTTGAAAAACAATATTGCAAAGCAACTCATCGCACATACACATATACAGCTAATAGCAACTCCATCTACTATTGCATTTTACAATGGGACATAGTAATCTGAAGCACTCTTTTCATAATAAATGAAGGCTTGTGGCTATGGTTACTATCTGTAGTGGTTTTTATGTCTATCACTATAGCTTGTAACCTGAATTGAATTAACTTATATCACTATTTGGCTCGATATCTATTACTTGCAACTGCAAATCTAAGGAAAAATTCCAGTTTGTAATGAAGTAAGGCAGATGAACAACAAGTACACATGAAAATACAGATATTATCTCTCATATTGCCTTTATTTTCAGTGGTACAGTGAAGGCCATTCTCTCTTGGAGTTTGAAACACTGGGCTTTGAAAACACATGCCAAGGGCTGTGTACTTTGGGTCCATCCCCATTTAGAAGAGACCAAGGGACCTTCCAGTACATTTATTTCCTAACATGAATAGTGTCAAAATAGTCATACTGGCATGGTGAAGGAAGAGGAAGAGGAAATAAGTAATTGCCGATGCAGTGGAAACATATTTCTTCTCCTTCATTAAGATGATGATTGCAAGCGCAATGTCTAAGAAAATTATATTGTCCAGATCATCCACATTATATATATATATGCCATGTAAAGAATTGTATGGGTTTCCCCATGAAATTCTCTTTCCCTCCCATTCATTCAGAGATCTGATGGTTGAGTGAAAGTGTCTGCTCATAATGAAGCAGCAAGGAACTGATCCCTCTCCCCAATATTTTGACATGGTAAAACTTATCAGTAGGTTTCATTTGGGCAGGAAGTAAACCACTGCATAGATACCATCTGAGAAAGGAGGGATTTAATTTTCAAATGGATTATATTATTACATGCCTAAAAGTCAGGTTAGGTCTGGTTAATATTTGAGAGGGAGGCTGCCAGCGAATACTAGAAGCTGTAGGTAAAATTTCTGAGGAAGGCTCTGGGAGCAGTGGATCTTAACCTGTGGGTCCCAAGGTGTTTTGGCCTACAACTCTCAGAAATTCCAGCCAGTTTACCAGCTGTAGATTTTTGGGAGTTGTAGGCCAAAACACCTGGGGACCCTCATGTTGAGAACCACTGCCTTAAATTAACAGGTGATTTGAAGGGACATACATTATTTACTTTATGATTGGCATGCATTATATTTGGAAATACATGGTATGATGGCTCTAACACAACAATTTTATGAAGTTATGTCGGAATCCAATTCACAGAGTTATATACTCATATTATTATTATATAAAAGATAGATTCCACAGATTGTAGCTCTATCAGGAATATAAAATAAACCGCACAGAGAGATATTATTCATGTCAAGAGTCAGACGCCAGTTAACATACAAAACAGAGTTTATTCCGAAGATAAGCCAGAAAATAACATAAACACAGGAAATATCATTGAAACACTTCACTTTTCAGTGTTTCGAGAGTAGATTGGACAATAATAACTCAAAAAACGAGCCACGCTAATTTCCCATGCTGGCATTCAATAAAAAACTAAATAACGCTTCAATTCAGCTTTGGAAAACAAATAGAGTTAATTGCTGGAAAATAAACAAACTAGAAAAGCAATAAAGCTGCTTCCACGGTGCAGATAAGCCGAAAGCCTCAAAGGGATGATGAATAGCCGTCGTCAGAGGAGTCCAAGGTCAGGTCAGGAGGCAGCAGAAACCAATAGTCAGAAGCCGGGAGCAGCCGTCAGTCAGAGGGTGTAGACAGAAGCCAGGTCAAATTCAATCCAAAGTCCGAAGAGGGTGCAGTCATCCGAAACAGGTCCACGATAAGACACAGCGAGAGCCAAGCTAGGTGATATCAGCAGATTCAAATCATAGTCCAAGTCCAGTCTTCATGGAAACACAGAGATCCCAATGGCGCCTCAGCAACACCTTGCCACACGCAAAGTGCAGTGGCCAAACATTCCCATTTTATTCCCCTTCCTCCTGGGTGACCAAACACTCACACCCAAACACCAGGTGTCCCAAATCTACTCAGAGTCTGAACTCCACACAGCTAGAGCTCGTGGATCTGGAGTACCTAGCAATTCATCGGAGTCCCAATCATCCTGCCCACACTTAGTCCCATGAACACTTAAAGAACCATCCTCCCTTCTCCAAGCATCCCAATTGGGATCAGCTCCTGCAGAAACCCCAGGTTCAGAAGTATCCATAGGCCCCAAATCCCCAGACATCTCCGGTGGCTGTGCCCATTCAGTGCCCGCTTCCCCAGCCACCACCTGTTCCTCAGCATCCATCTCCCCATCTGAATCTTCCTCAGAAGATCCCCCATATAGCTCTCTAAGTCGCTTCCTGCGCAACTCCTCCAGTGAACCCTCATCACGAGGGTTTTTTCTTCCTCTTCGAAATCCATCACCATCAACCATAATCCCCGAAGGCGCAGTCACAACAATTCAGCTCTAACTCTCAATACTGAGACGCCACATGGCTGTATGTTGAGTCCTCTGCTTTTCATTTTGTACACATATGATTGGATCCCCATTCATCATAATAATATCATTACCAAATTTGCAGCTGATACAACTGTGGTGAGGCTTATCTCTGAAGGGGATAAGTCTAGCTATCGGGATGAGGTGGATTGGCTGCTCTTGTGGTGCAGGGACAATAATCTGGGTCTTAACATCAGTAAGACCAAAGAGCTCAGAGTGGACTACAGAAAAAAGAGACCAGAAATCCAGTTCTTGGTCATAAATAGAGACCAAGTGGAGTGGGTGGCCATTTTCAAGATCTTGGGTGCCACTGTTATGGAGGATCTGACTTGGGGCATTAGTGAAGAGGACCCAGCAGAGACTTTTAAAGAGCCAACAATTGAATGAAAACCTGCATCTGTGTGTGGTTTGGTAACTGCACAGTGGCAGATAGAAAGGTGCTCAAAAGGGTCACCACTTCTGCACAGGTTGCCCTCTCCCCTCTTTGGAAGAACTTTATAAGTCCCGCAGCCTTAAGAAAGCTCAGTGCATTCCTGGGATCCATCTCACCCAGCATATTCTTTTTTTGAATTATCACCTGGCAGACGATACAGGGTGATAAAGGCAAGGCAAAACAGACTGGGAGACAGCTTTTATCCAAAGTTGTGGCTACTTTGAATTCCATGGCTTCACCTTGATGTGGCATTGAGGGCTATGCGGTGGTAGTGGTAGTGTGGAGAGATGGGTGTATTGTTTTGTGGTGTGTGCTGAAGAAAGCGTACAAACAATGACAATAAAGTTATTCTATTCTTGAACCCATTTTACATGGCTTTATTCTCATTAGGGAGTTCTACTCCTTGAGAATTTCAACCAAAAAGGAGGGATGTGTAAAAATTGAGTTTATAGGAGGGGGGAAGAGAGCATCTTTTTCTGCACCTGTATTGAATAAATTTGTTTCCATTGTCCTCTGAATTCACGATGGTTTGCACAGTTCAAGTATGAGCTTATTGTTCTTACTGTGTTGTACTTATCCTTGAAAAATGAATCTCCAGTTCATAAATCTTATTATGTACTATGTTAAATTTTGTATAGCAGCAATCATGCATTGTAACCATCTCTTTGCTTTCCCCCATTACTATCTGCTACAATATTAACTACTTGATACATTACCTTGGGATATAGGTGGTCCCCTTCTCAAGTAATAGCCTTAACCTTTGCCTCTGAAAGACTAATCACTGTCCTTTTAGATCCATAACTTTTATAGAAATTGCTTTCTGCAAAGCACTTCATCACATTTCATCTCTTAATGCTTTCCTATTCTGACTTTAACACTACAGCTTTAATATTCCTGTCTGCAGCGTGGTCTCATCTTTTGAATTCTCTCCCATACAAGCCAGTGTTATTATGATTTCAAATAAATGCTTTTACTACACTTGATTATGACCTCTCCTTGCTGTGATAAGGTTTAAAACTGTTTCTTCCTTGTTACTCCATTAATACAGAAGCTATTGCTTCCTTTTTCCCATATACCTCTCTTATGAATAAAAAAAAGGTTTTAAAATTGTGATGTTCACAAAAATTATTGTTATTAATGTATGGTGTTCATTTTAGATTAGATTTTTATTGCACCTTTTTATAAATTTTAATCAATTATTGGATTTTTCTATTTTATTAATTATGGATTTCTGTATTTAATAGTAAATAATAGTAATAATAACTTTATTTATATTCCACCCTATCTCTTATAAGTTACATATACTGTTTTTGTTATTGGAAGTGGTACATCAATTTGATTATTTAATTAATAATAAAATTAAAATAAAATTGATCGCCATTACTATTTCCATAAATACAAATTTACAAAAAAATTCCCTGCAAACCAGTAACAATTCTGGAAATAAATCTGTGAGTATTTTTATTAGTATCAAGGTTACATTCTGTCTTACTTCAACTGATGCAAGATTACAATCCTATTTTTTAAAATGCTGCTACCAATGAAACAACTCGGAATATATAATAATGTATTTGTGTTTTTCAGATGTTGTGAGCCCAAAGAGAGGTTTTTTAAACACTTCAATTATAAAAACATTTAAAACATACAAACTTGTGCAACTTTTATTTTAATGAAGATGAGAAGTTCATTAAAGAAGATAAATATTTCATTAGATGTTAAATAAAACAAAGAGATTTTTTGGCTTCTCTCAGCACAAAATTCCTTTGAAAGATTAATTAATACATGCAAATTATGCAAATTAGACCCATGCAAATATTTTATGAAGACAATTAAGGGAACCATTAATTACTGCTTTTTTTGCTTCAGTGAGATTCATTCATTTAATTTTAATTTCACTTTAACTGTTCTGATGTATAATCTTGCAGCTAAGAACTTTATCTTTCCTGGTGGGTCACTTAAACTTATAAATTTCATCAAGTGAGCAGCAACCAGAATCGGAGCCGTACTCTCTGGGCTGTGCGGAGTATCAAGAGGAAATGTCTGACACAATGCACTTTGAGAAACTGGGAAACTGAAAAGAGAATGTGAGCTCATTCTTGGACAAGGTTCAACTGCTGAAAAAGCAATTAATTTGCTTTGGCTGTGCTAATATAGGGGAATTAGAAAGTGTGACACAAGACAAATAGAAATAATTAGTTCTCCAAAATGATGTTCTCATTAATATGGTTTGAACAGTAGAAATAAAAAAAACCCCACAACATTATTGTGGCATGTCTGCATTTTGTCCCCAGCCACAGGAGTCGAAATAGCATCTCTTAACCTTTATAAATCCCTACAGTAACAATGTTTACTTTTCAAACGGAATGCAGTGAAATAGGAATTTTTGCATGCAATGGATCTGATAATTTCCACAACAATGCAGTCCTAAGAAATAAATCTTTGTGAGCTCAGTAGAAAAGGTATATGGGAATTAATCCTGATATTGCAATGCTATACAGATTTATAAGGGAGTAGGTTATACTGAGCAGTATACTAAGAAGACTTAGAAAGGAGTGTTTGTTGAGTCTCCAAAATGCAATTGATCTCCATCTTTTTCTTCCCGCTGCCCCCCATACACAGATTCATCCCAGCTTAGGCTTCAGTGTTATTTACATCAAATTTTATGGCATATATAAGGCAATAATACGTAACATGCTTATGTTGCCATTTAAGATGCAGTAGAAGTAGCATTATCTTATCAAAAGTTTCCCTAATACCCTCTTCTATATTTAATAGCATGAAAGTTTTCTACGTACTCAGAGTTTAAGCAAAGAACCAAGTATTCAAGAAAGGAAAATTGCCGCTGCTTTATATGTTTGTGTTTACTGAAAATGAGAGGAGCCAGGAATCACATTATGTAGTCATTTTTGAAAATGTTACTGTATTGTGCTCTGATTAGGAACAAGAAGAATTTCAATCCTATGTCTGCATGCTGGAAAAGCTCAACATGTTGCAGGCATTATTTTCTGGCCAATGTTCATTGGCAGAAAGAAACTCTGAAGGAGGGACGCTCCCTGGTCAAATCAGATCAGAAATGGGTTGGGATTGGCAGTGTAGACTCATATGATCCAGTTCACAGTAGATAATAATTTGATAATTTGGAGTATATGGCAGTGTAGAAGGGGCCTCAATTTCCCAGATAAAAAATGCAAGCCCCTTACTAATGCCAGTCTAGAATTAGCCTAGAATATATTGCCCCCAGCCCCTTCAAAGTGAAAATTTGAAAAAAGAAAAAAAAAACATTTTCAAAAATTTGCATTTTCCCCATTTTTATGAGGGTCTTGCACCTCTAACTCTGGGGAATGTAGTGCATTGACTGTAGAAACCACTTTACCAGACTGGCTATCATTTCCCAGCAATGCTGTGAAAAATATGGTAGATCTCATCCTGCCTCCACTCAAGGCTGCTTTTGATAGAGCCACCCAAGAAGCAACACAAAGAAAAAGAATGTGACAAGTTTTTAAAAAGAGCTCTACTGATTTATAATTTGTATTTTCATGAACTCCCACAGATAATGTTTCTATAATCATCTACAGAGATTAGGAAACTCTTATTTTGAACTCAGTTTGCACCAAGTAAGGGGAAAAGTGAAAGGAGGAGAGAGAAATTGGAACATTCTAAAAGAAACTGAAACAGTGGTTTACAAAGAATCAATTGATACTGGCTGGATCTACAGTGCTAAAACATCTAGTTTCAAAATATGGATTAACTGCATTGATTTGGATTATAATAAAGCTAAAGGTAAAGGTTTTCCGCTCACATTAAGTCTAGATGTGTCCAACTTTGTGGGTTGGTGCTCATCTCCATTTCCAAGCTGAAGAGCTAGCATTGCCTGTAGACACCTCCTAGGTCATGTGGTCAGTATGATTGCATTGCGCGCCGTTACCTTCCCGCAGAAGCGGTACCTATTGATCTACTCACACTTGACCTAACAGTGGGAGCTCACTCTACTCTCTGGATTCAAACCACCAACTTTTCAGTCAGCAAGTTTAACCCACTGCACCACGAGCGGCTCCCTGGATTATAGGACTGTGTAATACTACTACTGCTACTGCTACTACTACTAATAATAATGATAATCTTTATTTGTATTCTGCTCTATCTTCCCAAGGGGACTCAGCGTGGATTACAGGTACATATATGGCAAACATCCATGGATGCCATTATACAACTGACAAAGACAGAGAGTACATAAACAGAGGCCAGGCTTCCCTCTTCTCATCTCTGGCATCCGGCTGTGCTTGACTCCGTCATGAGGAGGTGCTGTTGTTTCATTTTCCACGCCGAGGAGCCTGTCGTCCATGGATGCCTTTCATTTTTGCTGGCATGTTTTTTCACGGCGCCTTTTACCTCCCTGCCAAAGTGGTACCTATTTATCTATTTACATTGTTGTTTTCAAACTGCTAGGTGAGCAGAAGCTGGGCTGACAGTAGAAGTTCACCCTGACCCGGGCTTGAACTGCCAAGCTTCCGGTCAGCAGAATCTTCTATAGCTGACCATTTTAACCACTGCTAGCCTGGCCCTGTTATAAACGACTGATATAATCCAATAATTGGAGCCTCCAGTGGCACAATGGGTTAAACACTTGTGCCGGCAGGACTGCTGACCAATAGATCAGCAGTTCAAATCCCGGGAGAGCAGGGTGCGCCCCCCTCTGTCAACTCCAGCTCCCTATGAGATGAGAGAAGCCTCCCACAGGATGGTAAAACATCAAACATCTGGGCATCCTATGGGCAACGTCCTTGCAGATAGCAATTCTCTCACACCAGAAGCAACTTGCAGTTTCTCAAGTCATTCCTGACATGAAAAAAATCCAGTTTAATGCAGTTAATCCACATTCTGAAAGTACAGTGTAGATCTAGCCAAAATCCCTGTCAAACTGGAACAGCTGGAGGATAAAGTAAAGTCCATTAACATGGATAGTGGGTGTACAAAAGACCCCTCATATCCAAAATTCCTCATCATGGAAGAGTGAAGCATACTGCAGTTATGACTGTGATACCTGATAAAAAAGATTGACCCCATAAATTTCTGACCTATTGCAAGTCTATAATGGTCAGCTCCTGTTGCTGTGTAGAAGAGAACATTTTAGCAGGATTAATTTATATGGCATCCAAGTCCTGTTGAAAGTCCCCCAACCACAAAAATATTAGCGGTATAGCGAACCTGTGCTCTTTTATAGATAGCTACCTACCTTCTCCACTATCACACAAAAACTGGAAGCCTATATTCTTGAAAAGTTACATTGTTGTGGAGGTTGCTGCTGCTTTAAATGATTAATTTTAATTAAAGAAAACATGTATGCGGCCTGAGATATTATGTTTCCTATTAAAAATGTAGCACATTGATTCATTAGGTGCCACTAATGCCCCTTCTGCTTTGAACTGGATTATATGGCATTGTAGAATCATATAATCCAGTTCAAAGCAGATAATGTGGATTATATGATTTAATAATCTGGATTAGATGGCAGTGTAGATCCAGCTGTAGAAGGGCCCAAAGACAGCAATTGCTCTGAAAGAGCCCAATGAGGACTGAATATGTTGGCCTGCATGGAGTACGGAGTGAAAGTTTGATAAGAACAATGAACTATCCGGAAGATAAGGACCAGAATAAAGAGGGCAGCTGACAAGGACCCACAACAGGAAAACTATTTCTAGGGATAAAAATATACTGTTCTAATTTATTGCCAGTCCCAGACATCGTTTAATGATGAAGCTACAAAATTCTGTTTGTTTAAATGGAAAGATCCTGGCATTTTCAAGTCAAAATGATAAGGGGTTTATCAGATAGTTAAACACCATTATGGTGTTTGGAACAGGACATAGAATAATCTGTGAGCCCTCCCTTGTTTGGAAATAAATGTACGCATGTGGAAGAGATGGGCAAATAATCCTTATTATGAATTATACAACACACCTAACTAAAATACTGGTTTTCTTGTAACATATCAGATGTGTTCAACATTTTCATTGACTGTGAACAACCAACTTATTTTTTTCCTAGACTTTGGATTTCATTTTTGTGCATGGGTTATTTTACAACTTTTTTGGAATAACGTGCTTGAGAAGAGCTTTCAGTTGATTAATCATTTATTTTGTAGGAAAGGCAATGGGAAAGTATCTTCTTTCACACATCTCCTAGGAATGTCTGTTTTAAAACAAGATGTGAACTGCACAAGGCAGCCACTTCTGCTTAATTGTGAAATGCTTATGTCTGAAAGAGACTCTCCTTTATGTTTTTCCTCCAAAGAAAGTGAAATGTCTAAGATGGTGTGCTTTGATTCTGCCTCTGGCTTTACTTTCCTAGGTGATAAATAGAATGACTGTCTAGTTTAAAGGTGTAGCTAAGAATGACCTATGAACACTATGAAACAATAGCCTATTTATAGGTTACTCCAGCAATCAATACCATCTTTTGTTTAACTTAATCAAAGTTGTCTTTAATTGATTAGCTTGAGCTGAAAAGCTGCCAACATACCAGAGCGTTGTGCCAGGAGACAGAAACAAATTTATTATTGTTTAGTTTTTGTGCTCTGCAGTATAATTCCACTGTTTAACCCTGCTTTAAAAAAAAGGCTGTATGCGAGGTAAAGTACATAATTACTGCAAGTTTTCTTACTGACAATTTGGGCCTCAGTTATAACAGACACACAAATCAGAGGAATCTAGGCCACACATTGTACCCCTAGCTTTTCTCTTCTTTGTAGACCTAAAATTTCAATGAGTGCTGAAACAAGCATCTGCTAAAGTTTGAAATAATTTGCATTGAACTGCTTAATATGAAAATCAAGACTACCTTGATAGTCGTTTTTGAAAGTGCACGAACGTGAACTTCTACTGTCAAATACTAAACATTAAAGTCAAGTGCTGATATCAAGTTATCTATGCAGTTTCTCAAGTAACTCCTGACACGAAAAAAAAAATCTGTGCAGATAATATTCAGAATTTTCTTATAAGTTGTTGGTGGAATTGTTTCACACTGTTAAGAGGCCAGCCCAAAATTAGTACAAGATGTACTAAGGCAATGTGATCTAAGCAAGAACAAAACAAATGCCAGTTGATCTCAATTAATTGGAAACACTGGATTTGAGTATGAGCAAAATTGGCATAAAATAAACATGTCTTTATAAAATATTCTTTGGACATGGACCTGCTGAATCATAGAATCCTAGAGTTGGAAGAAACCTCATGGGCCATCCAGTCCAACCCCCTGCCGAGAAGCAGGAAAATCAAATGCAAAGCACCCATGACAGATGGCCATCCAAGCCTCTGCTTAAAAGCCTCCAAAGAAGGAGCCTCCACCACACGCCGGGGCAGAGAGTTCCACTGCTGAACAGCTCTCACAGTGAGTAAGTTCTTCCTAATGTTCAGGTAGTTTAAAGCCATTGTTCCGTGTCCTAGTCTCCAGGGCAGCAGAAAACAAGCTTGCTCCCTTCTCCCTATGACTTCCTCTCACATATTTATACATGGCTATTATGTCTCCTCTCAGCCTTCTCTTCTGCAGGCTAAACATATCTAGCTCTTTTAGTCGCTCCTCATAGGGCTTGTTCTCTAGACCCTTGACCCAGACATTTTAGTCGCCCTCCTCTGGACACTTTCCAGCTTGTCAATATCTCCTTTCAATTGCGGTGCTCAGAACTGGACACAGTATTCCAGATGTGGTCTGACCAAGGCGGAATAGAGGGGTAGAATGACTTCCCTGGATCTAGACACTATACACCTATTGATGCAAGCCAAAATCCCATTGGCTTTTTTAGCCGCCGCATCACATTGTTGGCTCATGTTTAACTTATTGTCCATGAGAACTCCAAGATCCTTTTCACACATACTGCTGATACTGAACACAGCTTACAGCAAGTTCCTTCTACAGTACAAACAGAAAGGCATGCATTCCAGCGGAACCAATGAAAGTTTCCTAGTTTCAACATCAGATTTTATTTTCTTACTACACAAAATGTGTGCATCGGAGTAGTACCCTTTCATGAGATATCAAGTAGTGTATCATTCTGGCTTTTCCACCCCACCACCGCCATATGTGATGGCTTAAGTCTGGGAGAATTTAAGTCAGACCTTTGCAAACATTTCCTGTTGGCAACATGTATAATTTCATGACATAGTTATTTAGTTATATTAGCAAACTGGAGGTTAAAGCAACCCCTTTTAAGAAATACAGACACATATATAAATTGTAATAACTAAATTTTTGGGGACACAACATATCTAATGAAAGCCTTTTTCTTATATTTTTTTAAAACATACAATTTATTGTATATTTCAAATAGACACAGGTTTTTCGTTACATTCCTGCAACACACTTACACAGTTTGGAAAGCTCTGGTTTACTGTATGGTTAGTTACTGTAGTATAAATCGTTAGCAAAAAAAGTAGCTGTCCTAGAGAACCATGTTACTTTCTCACGCAGGTGAGCCGTCTAAGATTTCAAACATCAGGCCCAGGGATTGTTGTGTGTCTTCAGATCCATTTCAAATGGATTTAGCATGGGGATTGTTGGCAGAATTTGGATCACCTTTGCCTTCCCCTGAGGTTGAAGGAGTGTGACTTGTATTAGAACATTTATCAGTTTTCAAAGAGATAGTTATATTAGTTTGTTTCAGTATAAAAGGAAAGGGTGGAGTGAAACCATTTAATTCATTCTAGCATAGGGTATTTTTGGACATCAATCCATTTCTTCTGATACACTTTGTGTTGTTAAATGAATTAAGGGGCTGGGCTCTTGTCTTCTAAAAGTCATATAGAAGAGGGGATTTCATAAGGATCTATTTATCACATAAGCAACACTGACTGAAATTCTCTCAGCTACACAACTAGTAAAGGGACAAGAGCCCAGTACCGTACTTCACCTAATAGCCATAGATTCAGTGGGTTCGAATGCAGCAGGATAAAGAAAGATGCTGACTGTGACTGTGGATTCATATAATCCAATATCTGACCCCAGGTTATCTGCTTTGAACTGGATTATATGAGTCTACACAGCCATATAATCCAGTTCAAAGTAGATAATATGGGGTCTGATACTGTATTACATGGCAGTATAGAAGAGGCATGTGAATCACAATTTAAGAAATCAGTGTGAGTTGAGATAGTCAATAGAAGGGAGATCTTTCAAATAGAGGCAATATAACTTCCTTCAAAAATGCAGAAAACTCAGAAGACTGCAGCTAAGGCCCATTTTGGTTTTCCTCAGAGGACCTCCATTCTCTGGGAAACAATGGTAACTACCAGGAGAGTTATTGTTTATCTCATCTACATTTTATGGCCTTATAAATCTTCTTTTTGTTTCCCAGAGTGATACTACCCTTGGAAACAGGGAGTCGAATCATTACCAAATGGAGTCCAGAGTACTGTTTTGACCAGTGCACTCTCATTTTTCATTTCCAGTATGATAGATCATTACCTTACTATTCCCCCTTTTATGAAAACTTTAGTAACATTAACTCGTCTTATCTTTGTTCTTCACAAAACTGACATTCCCAATAAAAGCAAGATCAGGTTATTCATCCCAGTAGTCTTTTAGATTGACATTGGAAAATGGGTCTCAAATGACCTTAAAGGAACATCTCAAACAACTCAAACTATTTGTTTACAATACATATTTCAAATTATCTCAATCAGAACTGGAATTCCCAAATGGGTTCTCATTCTATTTTTTTCACTTACGATTCTTATGAAAACCAGTATGGTGTAGTGATTTGAGTGTTAAGACTAGAACACTGGGAAAACAAGGTTTAAAACACTGTTTGACTATGGCAAACCACTGGGCAAGTCACATTCTCCCAGCCTCAAAGGAAGAAACCCTGTGATAGATTTGCATTAAAGTCACGATAAGTCAGAAATGACGTAAAAGCACACAACAACAATGGCAGCAACAGCATTCTTACAATTTTACTACTACCCACAAAAGACTGAACTACCTTAAGAAGTTACTGCCTCCCCCCTTCACATTTTATTTTTACACTGACTTGGAGAAATTATTCAAAAAGAGGCCAACACTTCCAAAACCCAGTCTCAAGTGTGCTATCTTTGCAATCCAGCGCTGCAAACCAAAGAAGTCCTAAAATCAGTCAGAATGGCATCCAAAAGTGCCTCTTCTGCAATTACCCAGCCCTTAGAGCAGTGGTTCTCAACCAGATGTTTTTGGCCTTAAATTCCCAGAAATCCTAACAGCTGGTAAACTGGCTGGGATTTCTGAGAGTTGTAAGCCAAAAACATCTGAAGTACCCAGGTTGAGAACCACTGCCTTAGAGAAAATAGCTTTTGGGGATGAGTGCAATGTTTTAATCAGGGATAAACACCTTAAAAGCAGCAGATCATATTTGATCTTGAAAAATAAGCAGGGTCAGCTCTGGCTAGTATTTATATGGGAGACTGCCAATAGGGTTGTTGTATGTCTTTCGGGCTGTGTGGCCATGTTCCAGAAGCATTCTCTCCTGACGTTTCGCCCACATCTATGGCAGGCATCCTCAGAGGTTGTGAGGTATGGAGAAAACATACTGCCCAAACCCAAACAGACTGCCAATAAATACTGTGTACTGTAGACTACTGGAGAAAAAAAAACTCGCAAAACACTTCTGAGTATTATTTCTCCTCTATGAAATTCATGGGGTCACCATAAGTCAACAAGTGTCTTGAAGGTACATACACAACTTGTACAGCATACAGGAAAAGGTGATGGTTTTCTTTATTTCACCACTATGTTCCAAAACATAAATTTCATTTCAGAAGTGTGTGTTCATATTCAAGTATTTTATGCTTTTGAGCTATCCAGAGATTTTGTGATATTGAATGAGATGTAAATATGTAAATGAAGAAAAAAATATTGTGGTTATTTTTTGGGTTTTGTAGAAGAAGGCTGAAATATCTTGTTGCAGCTATGAATTATGGAATCTGGTTTGAATTCTCAAAATCCTTTGGATTGTTGCACAATAAAGTCACTGTCTAAACCTTTGACATTGTAATTATGGGCATTATATAAATGGTTAGTTATATTATTTTTGTGGCTGACCATTTAGAGATGAATGCTGTTGGGGTTTAATTGTCACAGAATTAATATGATGGATTCTTAATTGTGGCCACTTCAGGTGAGGCAACGGGTCCTTAAACAAAATGATCAGTTGTCATGTCAAAAAAAAAATTACATTTCAGATAAAAAGGACTCAGTGGGTTATCCATTATTAAAGCCACTATACATTCATGCTGATGGTTGCAGCTCTGTAGTGTTAAGATAGATTCTTCTGACACTGAAACACTATAAGTAATGTGCCTTCGGTTATTTCAGCCTGATATGTTTTCTGACATTTGTGTGCACTGCTATGTGAATGAATAGAATTCTGACATAGTATGTAATTAGTATGCATTTGCTATATACAAGAGATGCAATAAGGCAATCCAAACTGAGCAGTTTGTTTTTCTTATACCAGCCCTATTTGTGATTATCATTTGTCAAGTTTGTTCAGCATATTTGTTCGGTGAAAAGTTTTTTCCATTCCGCTATGCTGTCAGGCATCAGCATTCAGAAGCAGAGTAAGCTTCTTGTAAAATGAAAACATCAGAGTGAGTTTATTTAAAAATGTATTTCAGAGGTATGCTTTCAGATATAAAACAAATGCATTGTAGAAGAATTGCACACAAACAAATGCTCATTTACTCAGACTATTATACTCATTAGGCTTGTTTAATAATAGATTAAAAGGATTGCAAATCCGTTTAGAAAACAATTCAACTCACACTTTCAGTCAAGTGGTTGCGGATTTATTTGAGCAATTCTTATGCCTGCCAGTGACAGCTCCTAGTGAAGTTTAGTTTAACCTTTAAGGCTATCTTCAGTCTAGAACTAACACAGTCTTCTTCTTCCAATCTCAGCATTAGCAGTTAAACCAGAGTAGGCACATCTAAAGGCACTGCTCTGGGAATATAGGAACATAAGAAGCTGCCTCAAACTGAGTCAGAACACCAGCATTATATGGAGTCAGACCAGGCCTGTAGCGAGGGGGGGGGGGTTAGGGGTTCAAACCCCCGCCCCCCCCCCGAAATTTTTCAAGTTATAAAAAAATCTCGTTTACTCATGAATTTTAACTGGTTAACCAAATCCCCATGCTAAGTCTATGAGATGCAAAACATTAAGAGTCCCTCCAGGCACTATCTCAAGCAGATATTGACAGGTTTGTAGCGGGGAGGGGTATGTGCTAGGGGTTCAACCCCCCCCCCCCCGAAATTTTCAAAACCCCTCCCGAAATTTTTTTCTGGCTACGGCCCTGAGTCAGACCATCCATCTAGTCCAGATTTGCTATCTCTGACCAGCAGAGATTCTTGAGGTTTCTAGGAAGGCTTCTTTCCTAGTCCTATCTGAGGACCCCTGATCTTCCAGAGCAATCTGCAGTCAGCCCTCTACATTCACTGGGGTTAGGGGCACAGGACTCCAGTGAAACTGAAAAACCATGAATAAAGAGATTGCTTTTTTTTTTTTTAACCAGAGAGAGAGCATCTGTCTAGGAATGTCTACATCTTCCAGCTATGGTCAACTTCTACTGGAAGCTGAACAAATAATCCCATTGGTGGATGTAGAAATTTGTAAAGAGTTGTTTGCTCTATAATTCTCTAGGTCCTCCAGGAATTTGACCATACAAATCTCACTGGGAAACTTTAGAGAATCCTAGAGAAAGCATTTTTAATCAAATCCACAAATAGCCCAATCCACAAAAATCAAAACCCCAAACGTGGAGGTATGACTGCACTCTATAAATAGTTACCAAGCTCAAGCTCTTTTGACTCTTGAGGTCAGATCAAATCAGTGAGTTCAGGGTGCTATGGTGTTCAGTTAATTTAGGCACACTAATGTCTGCATAGAATCAAAATCAAAGATTAAATTCTTTTAACAACTGAATTTCTTAACACTATGAGTTCTATCTCTCCACTTTGCATCAGTATTGTAAGTCGTTATAATGGTAATGAAATCTATATTCTGGGTTGCTGTGAGTTTTTCAGGCTGTATGGTCATGTTCCCAGTAGCATTCTCTCCTAATGTTTGACCTGCATCTGTGGTTGGCATCTTCAGAGGTTCAGAACTTCTGAAGGTGCCAGCCACAGATGCAGGCGAAATGTTAGCAGAGAATGTTACTGGAACATGGCCATACAGCCCGAAAATCTCACAGCAACCCAGTAGTTCCGGCCATGAAAGCCTTTGACAATACAAATCTATATTTTTCTTGAGAACTGCACCAATGGAAAGAAAATGAAGGTTTTTTTTTTTTGTAATGCCCTGGTTGTTTAGCTAAACTCAGAAATATTACATTTAACAAACAAGGCGATTAAAATGCCTGCCCTGGCTACATATCCCAGAAATAGAAACACCATTCCAAATCACTCTCAAATCCAATTCAAGAATTAACGGTTTCTAAGATGGCGCTCCTGTCCCCTCACAACTCCAAAATTAATTTTGTATCACTGTCATCCAATGGTCCAAGTGGCAAGAGGCAGTGCTGGGAGGAATTCCCTCCTTCTTAGACCAAAGACCACCCCTGACTTATATCCTTTTTATTGCTGTTGTACCCCTGCAGTCTGCACTGCCTCCTGCAGCAATTATTTTATTTATTTATTTATTTATTTACATCACTTTTACCCCGCCTTTCTCTCCGAGGAGACTCAAAGCGGCTTACAGTAATAGGCAAAAATTCAATGCCTAAAAACAATGTAAAAACAACAATTCATATAAAACAATCTACAAAACAAAAGTTCATACAAAACAGGTACAAAATAAAATCACATTATATAAAATTTAAGAATGTCCAAGATTACAACAAAATTACAACTGCAGATCAGTACAGAGTCAGACAATTATCCTTTCTTCGAATATAAGAGGTGTGGCCCTAAGGCCATTTTTCTCTTGTTATTATGGTTGTATTAGTGTTCTCTTCTCTTCTTTGCCTATTAATCCAACTGCTGGGCATTGTATAAAAAACTAAATAGACCCCAGTGATTTCAAAATATGCTTCTTGCTCATCCTGCCCTCCAATATGGCTAGGAAGGAAATAGTTCTGACAGGATCTAAATAGCTCAGATTCTATCCAATACAAATGAAATTAGAGTTCAAAAGAACAAATCACCAAGTTATTCTCTTTTACATGGGTATATACTGTCTTCCAGAATGCATTGCGGCAAAAATAAATTCTCCTTCTAAAATTTGTGAGAGTTATGCAAGTAGGTAGTGTTTTATATATTTATACCATTATAAAACAACTTCTGTATTTTAATTAGTTTTTGTATGAATTTAAGATATTTGTATGGCATTTTAAGGGAAACGTATTTAAAAGGTGGCCTCCTGTATGTAATATAAATAATAAGCTTACAAATAAAATCAAGATTACTTTTTAAAGAAGTAAATCCCAGTAAATATTTAAACTGTAACTAAAACCATCTCAATTTAGTGGCTCATAAAATCTGTTAGGAAAGGCAAGACTAAACAAGTAAGTCATATGCTCTTCTGAAAGACTGGAATGCAGAAGAATCTTTTAATAGGTGTGCTGCATTTCCTCCCCTACCTCTGTATTATGTTTAAAATGCTTCTCATCTGTTTTTAAATACATTACAGCCCGTGTATCCACAGGGATTGTGTTCCTGAACTTACCATGGAAACAGGAAACTGTGGATAATAGTAAACCCTAAATAAATGAATGACTTCTGCCAGTTAACAACGAGTCATCCTAGAAGACCTACAAAATTACCAGAGCTGACATATTTTGTCCAATGCAGACACTCATACTATACAGAACTCGTACTGTAGTGTTAATGGGACTGCTTTGAAAAGGCTTTTGCAGGACAATTTATTTTAATTCATTTTGTTTTATCTTATATTGTAAGACACCTTGAATCACATACTGGGCGGGGGGGGGGGGGAGAGGTATAAATTAAATAAGGTTTTTTTGTATCAGGAGTGACTGCAAGTCGCATCTGGTGTGAGAGAATTGGCTGTCTGCAAGGATGTTGTCCAAGGGACACCCAAATTTTAAAAAATGTTTTAATATCCTTGTAGGAGGCTTCTTTTATGTTCCCGCATGGGGATCATTAATTAATCATTATTAATTACTAATTAAACTTATTAATTATTTAAGTAATATGAGCAAACAAAAATAAGCAAGCCAGTAAACATATAAATGCAATCCAGTCTGCAATCCAGTCTGTTAAACACCCTTTAAGAACATGGGGCCATCTCTGAAGGCAGTCTGGTGCAACTAATGCAGAATGCAATAGCTCATCTACTAATAAGCAGTGTATTCAGGGAATACAGTAAATGCATACTGGCTCAGCTCATCTAGGCTGGCTGGCTACTACTGGGCAGATACCAGTTTTACAATATTATCCCTAGCTCAGTAGATTTGAATGTTTCCCCTCATTTCAACCTTCTTTCTTTAAGACCTACCGATTAAAAATGACATCTTCATTTTGACAAGCTATCCTATCACACTCAGAATGATCATATTAATAACTCTTAGTAAATAGGCACCTGTTCTATCAGCATTCTGATTTATGTATAGCTGAACATATTTATGGGAAAGAGGTCACATAAACTTTTCTACCTTGCCTCCTACTTTAGACTAATCTAGATTAGATATATCTTCATTCTCTGATGCAGTCTAGAAATCTCCAGACCATCTTAAGACTATGTGTCCAATTTGATATTTTGGCTACTCATTTAATATGATGGTCATGGATGCTTTTGGGGTAGTATGCTCTTTATTTATTTTAATATTTATGTCTTGCATTTCATTTCAAGCAGCTCAAGGAAGGATACACAGCACTCTCCCCATATTTTTCCTAACAACCCCGAGGGCACATAGGGCTGACATATGGGGACTGACCAAAGATCTCCATAAATAGTACTTGATGTGCTAGTCCAGCAGCCAAAAGGAGAGGCGGTAATAAATAAATAAATACATTATTATTATTATTATTAGTAGTAGTAGTATTACCTGTATTTACTTGAATCTAGTGTGCCATCAAATGTAATGTGCTCCTCAGTTTTCAAACCCCTGAAACTCCCTCCAAAATGCTGGCGAATGTAATGCGCAGCGGAAAAAAGTGCACTTTCTAATTTGGCCAAAAAAAGTGTGCATTACAGTTGCTGTGTGCTTGGAATTGCTTCTTTAAAACCAAAGTGTTATGACATCAAATTTTCCAGCAATCTTCCAGCAAGTGAAAGGAAAACCAAAGAAATAGGAAACCCTTCCTTCAAGGAGCCTCTTCTGTTTATCCTGCCTCAGCTTCCTTGGGCGAATCTATGCTGTAGAATGAATGTGTCACTTCAATTGCCCTTGTTCAATGCTATGGAATTCTGGGAGGTGAAGTTCAACAAGCTCTTTAGCCTTCTCTGCCAAAGATGGCTGCTGCCTCGCCAAACTACAAGTCCCATGATTCCATACACTGAATAATGATATTCTAAGTGTTATCAAACAACATGTCACCTTACAGTATAGGTGCATCCTCGGTGATTCCAAAGTCCTTGGATGAATCTACATTGGAATTAATGCAGGCTGACACCACTTTCACTGCTATGGTTCAATGCTATGGAGTCATGGGGCCAGTAGTTTACAAGGTCTTCAGCCTTCTCTGCCAAAAAAGCTGGTGTCTCACCAAACTAAAACTCCCAAAATTACATAGTACTGCACCATGGTAATTAAAGACCTCTTCACATGTGCCACTGGAATCACCACAGATTGTGATTCCAGTGTTGCCTGTCTGGGGACGTGGGAAACCTGTTGTCCCACATCGCTCGACTCACTGATATCCCCATTCCATGGGGGGGAGCATCTGCTGCCTGGTTTCCCCCCATTGATCAACGGCAACACGGGAAGCCTCCTGCATTGCAGTGGGGGCATGCATTGGTTCGCCTTCCCGTTTAAGATGGAACCCCGCCAGAAGCTCCTTCTTTGGAGGCTTTTAAGCAGAGGCTGGATGGCCATCTGTCAGGGGTGCTTTGAATGCAATTTCCTGCTTCTTGGCAGGGGGTTGGACTGGATGGCCCATGAGGTCTCTTCCAACTCTACTATTCTATGATTCTATGAAATTGCAGTGTGTTGTGTAATGGGAGCTGGCTCATGCTGCCAATTTCACCCTTGTCTGATGAGGTCATAAAAGTGGTGTCAAACTGCATTAATTCTGCAGTGTAGATGCATCTCAGGAGGACTATGCTGAGATTCTAGAGTTTAGTCCCCAAATCTACTTAGAGCTGCAAAGGTGAGCCATAAGCAAACCCCATGAAAAACCTCTCTGACTTACTGAAACTAATTATGGGGACTATATACTCCAAAAGGTAATTATACTAAAAATAAGATGTATAGTCTGCACCTAGTTTCAATCCTGTGGCTTCCTCTTGCAGAATTATGAGGCTTGTAGTTTAGGAAGGGGATTTTACCATTCTCAACCGGAGAAGTCCTGGGACTCACTCAACTACAATCCCCAGAATTCTACAGGAGGTTCTAAAGTGGATGAATTATAGTGTGACAAGGAAAATCCTGTCTGACTGTGGAAGCAAAGCAGAGTCAGTGCTAATCAATATTTGAAAGGGATACCATCAAATATTGGAATCGGTTATATTTCAGGTGAAGGAATTGGAAAAAATCACTTTGTGAAGCTCGGCTTGGCAACAGCTGCTGCCACTCCTCTCCCTCCCCTCCCAGGGCTTCTTCCCCGCCTCCCAAGTCTTTCCTTTACTTCCCAGGCACACTGATGAAGCCCTTCAGTAGCTCTAACTTTGGGACAGGGAGGCAGAAAATGTTTTGAAATCAAGTCGCTTTCTTCTCTCCGTCTTTTCCTTCTTTTCCCCATGGCTGCTCCATGTCTGCAAACTTCATGGCACTTCTGAAGCAACTTCCCCTTTTCCATTGGCTGAGCACTTAAGTTACTGTACTACTCTCTAAACTAATGCACACCCTAATTTTGGCAATGTGTTTTAGCCAAAAAATTGAGCATTAGACTCGAGTAAATATGGTATTATCACTTAACTACAATGGCTCTATGGCAGACTAAACATGCTTAGCATTGGGTTAGGAAGACTGCAGAGTGGGAGCATCGGAGAGAGAGAAAAGAATTCAGAACTGGAGACCCAATTTGGGAATAAATGACTGAGTCCAGGTTTTCAAACATGTCTGCCCACTCATATTAGCAACACAAACTGGACCCACGTCTTAGAGAACAATGTTTGTACAAATGAATTAATGAGAAAATATCACTGCTTTTACTGGAGTAAAAGAACTGATAACTTGCTCTGAATTGGTGCCATCGCTTCCTCCTTTGGTTGCGGCCAGTTGTTATCTTGTAGTAAGGGAGCACAACAAGTACAACTTATAAAATCCAATCTATCCTTTTTATTCATTGAGTTTTCCAACAAATCTGAAGTTTCTTTGGGCTGGTTTCAGTAAAATGAAAGGAAGAAGACAACAGTTGGCAGATAGGCAGGTGGTTAAATTAAGCTAAATTAAGCTCACCAGATTTTTGTAAAGCGCACATAGCCCAATCAGTGATCACTCATCCCCTCACTGCTATCTTGCCACTCCTGGTCTATTGAGTTCACACTTCACAAAATAATTCATGGCATGCCCTGTGCTGAGTTTCCTGATGTGTGAAAATAAACTTCCTGTTCTCTTTCTATTTTTGACGTATGTTTAATAAATGTGCTGCTTATTATCTTTCTGAATATTTTCCTATAGGATAATGGCAACCACAACACCTTGGAGGAGTTGGTAAACGAAATTCAATAACAGACAAAAAGACAGCAAATGATACTTTTAGAGTGATTGACTTTAAAATGCAAACGAAAGGCATCTCTGAGAGATTACTTCGGCTAATCATTTTAGGCTTGTCTTTGAAGAATGTACCTTCATTTAAAATTGAAAATAAATGTTATTTTTCACTGTTCAGTATTCATGTCAGCATATTTAGCATATCAGCTATCACAGATAGTATAAACTGAACAGAACCTTGGAAAATATCCAATTTATTAATATTTTCTCTGTCTACTATCTTTCTATCTACTCAAATATTCATAATGAGTTATGTATATATTTTGCAAATATATATGCCCTTATTCATCGTTATGCATATGCACCAATTAATTAAATGATACTCAGGAATGTTTATCTAGGTACAGGAACACAGTTTAATACAGTATATGATTTTTTTTAGTTTGCCTCTTGAAAACACACCCTTTGAAATCATTAGAAGTAATTTACTAATTATTGTGATGTAAAGTTTATGTCATCAATTATCCACCCAGTTAAACCACATTTTGTTTGTATTGAAAAAAAAACCCTTCTTTTTTCCTATGAATGTGGCAGCAGCCACTATAAAGACACATTCCCCTCAGCCAGACTGGATGCAGTTCTGCATTGTCTCAAATTAATTATTCCTTTTTAATTGCATTATCTAAATAGAAATGACCTGCTAATTTAAAGGAAATCTATCCACACAAAATGAATTCTCTCTTACAAAGAAAAAAAGCCAGATGAACTTGACCTTGTATGAACTTGTTTTGATGTGGCCCAGATGGTAGGCTGCATGCTTGAATAGCAGGCTAAAGCAGAGGAAAAACTAATATAGTAAGATCTAGATTTATAGCCTTTTGCAAATTCCTACCTTGTATTGTCCTTTCAGCATCTGTTCTGCCCCCACTGCGGTCAGCTTCTATCTCTGGGGTCAGAGAGTCTGGAAGCACAGAAAGGTAAGGCTGACACATATTTCATTTGAGTCTTAGAGCCTCCTTTTTTACAACCTGTTATTCCAGTCCTGAATTACAATACAATCAACCTTTGACATGCTTTTAATGTTGAACAATGACTAGGTACCAGCGCAGTAATTTTTTGGAGAACCAAGATTAATGAGAAATAGATGTTTAAGTAAGATTCAAAACAGGGTGTGGGCATTTCAAAACCAATAAGTTAATAAAATTGACTGTTTATAATTTCCCCTTACAACAATAAAGATATCAAAGTTACAATCCAGAGGGGTGGGAGAATGCACATTTTTCTCAATAATGAAGATATGAAAGTTACAATACAGAGCAGGAGAAGTGCTCATTTTTCTCAACCGCAATAGGAGAAACCTGCCAAAGCGGGGTTTTTTTCAACCAGATTCTCTATTTTGCACACCACTTGAACCATACAGTAATCATACAAACGCAAAAGGTTGACTTCTTACCATTTAGGACCCTGAGATTATCTGTGGAAGCTGCCTGTTTCAGTGTCTGTTCTGCTTGTTCTCGCCGCTTTGTCTCAAATTCAAGTGCTTCTTGCAATTTCCTCTTGGCTTTCTTTTCCTTCTTTAACCTTTTCTGAATTATTGCTGTTGTGAAGGCAAAAAAAATTCAAATTCAACTTCATTTCCTCAGCTCTAAAAGTCTGTACATTTTAGATCGTTTAAAATGTTTATAAAAATAATTTATGTAAACTATTGCATGTGTGCTCAATATTTATTTAAACTAAACCTAGCTTTATTTTCATGGCTCAGTCGTAGAATTTTCTATACTAGTAAAATGTCTATAAGAAAGTGTGTCTACTCCTGGCTTATCACAAACAGTTCATGATCTTTTGCTGAAGCTATTTTTATGCATACTGCTATAAGTGTAATTCTTCAGGATCTAGGTCTGGGTCTTTAAAGCAATCTCAACAAAGAATATTTCAGAAACGATATGTGTATTTTGGAAGACTGTGTATTAATTTCAGAAGTCTGAATAGTATCATTGTATGTGAACATTCCCATTTGAAAAAATTATTTGTCATTTACCATGTTGCATATTTATAATTTAACATATCCCTTATATGTGTTTGTCATTTTGTTCTCTAAATATACTCACTCTCAACATATTAGCAATATTTGAAATGAACAGTCGTTGTGACTTTTTGATTATTTTCACCCAACAAAGTGGAGGTTGGAAAGTACTATTCCTATCAGGAGCTTAAACTTAGGTAAGAGACAGCTTATAGAATGGTTTTCCATTCTGGATCTGCATATACTATTAGGGTAAACAAACCTGTGCAATCTTTCAGAAATTCCTCTCAAGCTGTAACATGTTTGTATTTCTTCCGAGGTGCCCAATCCTATTAACTTTCCAGTTTCCACTTTCATTCTCCTTTTCTTTGGCACACATCATTTGCTACCTTCCTTGCCCTTTACTGCCCTCCTTATAGCGGGTAGAGGGAGAGTGTACATCATACTGACATCTACAGCAGGACAATGCTCATTGTCAAGTCAAACATCAGACAGATGTATGATTGTACAGAAATGGGATATAATTTATAAAATGGGTGTTTCTCATAGTTGTACAGATGCAGAGGTCTTCAAGGTGGAAAACCAATTTTAAGAGGATGTGTACAAAACAAAAAAAAATGCAATTTCTATTGGGCTTGCAAGAGTTCTCATGTCACTAAAGAGCTGATTTCTTCTTCTATCTTAGTTGTGAGTTAGATGGCTCTTGAGCAGCTTTATGCTTTTATTACAACCACACTGTAAACAACTTTAATGAATAGAAAGAAAGAACAGGCAGACCTCTGAATTATGTGCGTGTGGCACCTTATCTTTTGCAGGGAAGATTGTGGATTGCAGAGCTAAGGTAAGTAATGCTTTGCTATGCACCTGCCCGGTTAAGAAAGACGACATTACTTTTACTACAATCATACCAGCCTCTACAGTCAAAGCAGTCTCTAATTAGAGGATGGAAATGGAAATCAAAGGAAATGAGGGAAGTAAACATGTCATGTAGCATAACTCAGAAGAACTATAGTACACACATGCCTCCATATAAGGCTCCTTGCTATTCCGAGCATACAAAGTTTTACAACTAGTTCATTAGCTCACTTTTTCACCTATAATCCTGACACATCAGTCCTAAACATATTTACCTGTTAGTAAGTTTCACTGATCATTATTAATGATACTAGAATGTCAAAACACCATCTTTCTTTTAAATTGGGCATTCTTGTTTGTTTTTCATCACCATTATTTTATAATTTTATTTTATAATGATGATAATTAATATGCAGGATTAATATTAATTTAATACCAAATGAGCTTTGCTCTTAAATAAGCTAAGAATACATGCAATATTTATTCCCTAATATCCGTAAAATGTCCTTTCTGTTCAGACTGGCATGAAACATTTTGTTTGTACTTTGCTATCCAAGTGCAAAAGCCAATGCCCAGGAAAATTTACCAGCTGACAATGTATGCTGCTCTAGCTGTGCTATTTCTTCCTGCCTCAAACCATTTGGTAGCACACATATGGAAGACATAGAAAGATCCTGATTTGGCTTGCCAGTCTGTAGGAAGGCCTCTGGTCCCTATGAATGCCTCCTGATATATTCAGACATGAAAAAGGTCTAAGAAATCTATAATTAACATGGGCAAAATGATTAATTTCCAGATGTTCAGTAAACATCTGGATAATCTAGTTTTTCCCCAATCTGTCCATCCTTAGCATTTTGCACATTACATAGCCCTATTTGTGAAGTTATGCTTACAAACTGGCACTATTTCTCTACTTATCAGGTATAAAACTCTAAAATACAAAAATAAAATTTTGAAAAAGCTAAGATTTATTTAAAAACCTGTGTACTACATCTCATAATCAAAATATCTATTTTCACTGTACAACATTTGAAATTTTGAGGATTCCTTGGGACTTTGGCACAGTGATTTAACAAGTGTGGAGAATAAGAATACTGTAATTCTCCTTTCAACTAGATTCAAAACTGACTGTGGAACAACACAAAAATAATATAACTTTGTACTTAAAACCTTTAGAAAAACTAAGAGGTTTACATTGTCAAACTACATTGTATTTCAGCTAATTGTTCTTAGGAAAAGAAATGAAGGCTACAATCCTATATCCACTTACCCCTGAATACTTATTTTTGAGCAGACAAGGAGAGGATTATACTGTACAGCAAACTGCTCAAATAATTTGATATGAATGAGATGCTGCATGGAATATGTTCCCAACATTCAAGCAGCAACTGCACAGAGGTCAATTACTTTATTATCATTACCTCTGTTCTTCTGTTCCACGGCCAACTGTTTTTCAAGTGTTTCCCTCAGTTCTCGTTCCCTGAACAGTTCCATTTTGAGTTCTGTCTTTTCCAGCTGGACCTGCTTTTCTTGAGCTCGAGCATTGTCTATGGCGACCTTCAACAGGCCCTGTTTGAAGAGAAAGATTAACAGCATAATCTTGTGAAATGATCAAATCAATGTATGTTAACTTTTAAACTCCTAAAAGTAAGTTGTAACTAGGTTACAGACATCAATATCCATAAAACAATTTATAGACAACTTTTAAGGCGATGTAACTGACCAAATGAAACTCTAATCCAGTTAACATTAACTGCACTTAGTTATCACTGAAATATGTTGGATTTTTAATTGTTTATAATGAATTGTTAGTTCAACAAGCTATCCGAACCCAACTCACAGTCTGAAAAATCTAGTTCTTGAAAAGAACTCTAGACACAAAAAAACCTTTCATTTTAAAATGGCAAAGGAATTAGGTGGAGGAAGAAAAAGATGTATCCTCAACAGGAAAGATCATTGTATTGCTTTCTAATGTAGATAATGACGACCGTAATCTGATCTTGTTTGCTTGCAGAGAGGCTTTGGTAACCAAAGTGAACAAAGAAATAACATATGACAGTTCTTTATACTGACTAGTGCTCCAGTATGTAGATGAACTTACTGGGTAGAGCTGGGCATTCATTCAGTGCCCTCATTCATTCCCAGGCTAACTGACCTCGGTTGGTAGAGTTAAAATTACATAGGGAAACAGCATATTATACTATATTTCCTGTTTATACAAGGGCAATTTTACTGTAGTTATAGACCGATCACCAAATGAGCACAAACTAGAGGCAAGCCACAACAAAAGCAAGTAATACTCTAACTCTAGTGTGCTCATTATTGATAAAATGCTATTATTTGGCAGAAGTCTAAAAACAAGCCACAAGCTCCCTTGCAAAACAATGTTACTCAACAAGAAACAACATTTGTCTTCCAAATTTTGCAAAACATAAGCTTGTTTCATGAATATATTTTTCATAAATATATGGTTTCTTCTCGTGCTGTATAAAGTCATGGTCTTTCTGTTTAGTGCTTGTTCTTTATATAATTAAAAGCAAAGCCATTTATCTAATAGTGTCTATGTTGTTGTTGTTCATTCATTCAGTTGCTTCCGACTCTTCGTGACCTCATGGACCAGCCCACGACAGAGCTTCCTGTTGGCCGTCGCCGCAACCAGTTCCTCCAAGGTCATAGTCTTTCATTTTTAGTCATCTTCTTTAGACCTCAAGATAAACTGAAATTGAGCATATTCTCCTAAATTGCAGGAAAAATATGGTTTTTGATTTTTGAATTGCTGAATGCTAAGTAAACATATAAGCATATCCCATTGATTTCATAGTTAGGACTATGAAAAGAAATCAGGCTCATATGTGCAGCTAGAACTGTCTATGTTTGCATCATGTATAGACAACTTGTATGTAGCCTCCCTTTCTCACACCATAAGTGAATAGGAATAATGCACAAACTGAGATTACTCTGGGTTAAATGCCACAGTCACTGAATAAGAAACCCTAGTTCTCCAGGTAAACTCTAAAATCACAGTTTCAAACAATGTTGTGTTATAGCAACCACAACAAAACATCCCTTGTGGCAAAGTGTCAAGAAAACGTTCAAGCTCCCAGGCAAATCTCCTTTACATTTTGACTATCCCTTCTTGTTGAACAATAAAAACGAGCTGCTATGGCAACTGCCATCTTTACTCAATCAGCAACATTCATGTACATGTTTCTTCTTCATCAGGAACAAACAATTAGTAACAAATGAAAGAGATCATTACATCAAGTGCCCTTTTAGATCACCCCAATTAAAACTTTAGTTTAGCTGTATTTTAATTCTAACATACCAAATTCTAATTTTCTGCTCTGATTGCTCTTGTTGACTTATCTTTGAAAGATGTACTCGCAGTGCAAAGCCTAGAGATTTATTTAGCAAGATGCCAATGTTGGCACCACTTAACGTGTTGATTGGTTGTATTATCAGTAGCAATGGAAAATAAATTAGTATTAAACTATTATTGTCCTTGGCTGACAAAACACAATATTTTGCTGTTCTTTAAATATGAAACAATCATGGATAAACATGGAGAATAATGCTAAACTGCAACACTGATGGGTGTAATTTTATGTTAAGCACCTTTGCAAAAGTGTGAAGCTGATAAGAGCATGTTACATTTTCATTGGGCTTCAGCACCATGTCTTCTTCTCCACCCTATTCCCCTAACATATTTTTGAAACTCTTTCTTCTAATGTTGCTAATGGTAATGCACAGTCTACTGCTGCTCATTATATCTGAAAAATATTAGCATTTTTGGCTCTGAAACCCACTGGGGACTACTTATAACCTATGGAAAATGAACTTTCATTTTTAGAAGTTATATCAAGCACATCAGCAGGGCAGCCAACACAGACAAAATTTTGCACTTGGAGCCAAATTGATGCCAATACAAAATTGTTACTGCTGCCAATGAAAATCCTAATGTGATGTACTTGGAAAGAATAGGTATTAGCCTACATTCCATGTAGAAGCATGTGAGGAAAAGGCAAATAATGAAATAGCTAAGACCCTCATATGCCTTTGAGCCGTCAACAAATAATATTAAGTGTAGAGCTGAATGGATTTGTGTGAATTCTCGTAGGATCCTCTGTAATAGATTTCACAAAACAATGATATGTCAACTTGGCCATTGCTATAGCAAAATCCTCCTGTGTTATTAAATCTATAAAACTGCCAAACAATTTAAAATGCAGTAGAAATCCAGGATTGTAACATTGTGGTCAGTTATGCTGCTTAACTCTAATTGACTACAACAGAATTTACACACTGTAATTGTGTACAGGATTATTGAAAAAGCCATTTATAGTGAAAGTTTGCCAGTGATAATTTAAATGGAGATACTTGGCTTTGTTTTAAAGTAATGAGGCTGTGTCATATAAGTTAATCATTCCCCTTTAAACACTTTTAATCAACATTTGATCCCAATCTGGAGAAAGGTTGTGTGTATGTAATGCATGCTGTGACAAATCTGCATTGTATTGATTTTGACAAACTAGTTTTTTCTTGGAAAAACAACAAAGGGTCTTGTAGCAGTTTAAAGAATAAAAAGTTCTATTTGGCAAAGCTTTTGTGGACTCCAGCCTCCTTCATCGGAAGCGTGATCTCATCATACATCACACATTTGATGAAGTGGGCTAGAGTCCATCAATGCTTCCGCCAAAAAAAACCCTTGTTTTTCTTTAAGGTGCCACAAGATGCTAACTACGTATGTTTGAGGCAACAGACTAACATAGTCAAGTCCTTCAGATTTCACATGGAAGCAATAATGTTGAGTGATTTCATCATAGTTATTTTAATTATAGTTGCCATTTGATATTCAATTGCTGTCATACAGTCTTGAAATACATGTTGTTCTATTGAATCATGCCATGACCTTCTATGTGTTGAAGATGGTTCATAAAGCTATAGAAAACATGACAATGTTTCTTACATCCATAAATGGTACAAACATTTTTTATTGTACCTGCAAAATAGGTTTCTACCATTTGCAGACTGTGGGCAACAAAAAAGGGATTGACCTCGAATCGATTGCTAGTAGATATTGGGGGTTTTCATGTTTTAGCAGTTGGGGAACTTGCTGAAACCCGTGGCATTCAGGGCAGTCTGTATTGCTGGATCAATCTGTTTTGGCCCGATTCACTGTCCAGATGGACACCATGCCATCACCTTTTCATTGTACAGATCGGTGCTAAGAAAGGGCAGGCTTATCCCCATGTTGCTGTCACCACTCCTAGCTCGCAATGAATCTTGGTCCAGGAGCCCAGCTGTTGTGGTCATGCCCATGAAATCAGAGTGAAACATCTGTGTGACGAGCAAAAAGGACTTCCCTCCTTCTTGCTGGTGGGGAATGGACAGGCAATCAGAAGAAGCTCTGTATTAGCTAGGAGTAGCAACATCAACACAGAAAATGAGAATACAGTGTTGGTCCGACAATGAAGCAAGTTTGCCCAGGTACATCCAGATGGCTCCTTGGCTAGTCCAGGACATAAATGCTCCAGACTGACCTTAGCTTTAATGGCCAGGGTAGACTCACCCTGTGTGTTTTTGACACAAGCACTTTATTTCAGTCTGATTTCATCCCCCCCCCCCCTCCAGTTAGAAATGCATTGTGGAACGATGAAGTTATAACTGGGCAAAAATTGCTTTAGAAGTAGCAATCTATTTTTTTTAGATGGAGGGGAAGAAGGATGTACTAAATGAATGTAGCCCTGAAAACAAATCGCTGCAAGCTGGAAAGAGCAAGTGTTCTAGCTATGCATACTTCATCACCGTAAATGGAAAAGAGAAGCATACCCAGCATAAATAGTGAAGCAATGTCATGTCTACCATTTAGATGCCTTGTTATATTGTTTTGCGACCGATCAGCACTAGTGACACAATTCTTTCTTCAGCCTTGCAGATGTTCCAAAATCTTTTTGACTATCTGCTTAGCTAAGTTATTAAAATGAAACTGCAGCAGTTTGGAATGAGATCAATGGAATAGATCAGGATGTTGATGCAGCCCCCC
Source organism: Anolis carolinensis (assembly GCF_035594765.1). NCBI lineage: Eukaryota > Metazoa > Chordata > Lepidosauria > Squamata > Anolidae > Anolis > Anolis carolinensis. The sequence goes on along the minus strand of NC_085843.1, from coordinate 142,877,610 downwards.
CCCCCCCCCCAAATCGGAGTAATTCTCCTGAATATTACTGGCTTGTGTAGAGACACTTTAAACTTGCCACTAACTCAAAGATTTTGAGTAGGGAATCAAAGTGAAGGTAAAGTGCCTCCCCATCCAAGGCGTACTAATCCACCTTTTGGTGCACCAGGTGGACTTAAGGAAAATGCCTTCTTACTGGTGACAGTTAACCAGATTGTTCCCTCTAAAGCAGAGGTGTCAAACTTGTGGCCACATCCAGATGTTTCAGACTCCAAATCCTGGAAGCCCTAGCCAGGTTGTCTAATGGCCAAAAATTGTGGGAGCTGAAGTCCAAAACACCTGGGGGTCAACAAGTTTGACACCACTGCCCTAAAGAGACTTGCCTGGCACCTAATCTGAGGTCAGCTCAGTCTTACCCCAGCAAAGGGCCTTTTAAAATTATCCAAGATCTTTAATCCAGTCTGTTGTATCCCTGTTGAGCATTCTTAGGTTATTTTGACATTTGTTTTATCTGTGCAGATTGCTTTGATGCTTTGTTCAAATTGTTGTGCTTTTAATAATATTATTTGTTTATTTTAAGTCCTCTGTTTTCACACTTAAAATTGCTCAGTCTCTACACTTGCCCATACTGTAACTCTTGGCACGAGAAATGATACATGTGGCAGTAAGAGGAACAGCCTTTTTCCATGTCACCCCTCTTTTGTGGAATTTGTTTCCCAGATTTGCTAATGCCTTTTTTCAGATTCTTCAGATTCTTAATTAAAAGACCCTTTCAATTGAATTTCTCTAGGTAAACCTTTGAAGTATTTTCTCTGCACTGTCATTGTTCTTAGCATTGTTTGCTACGGTTTGTGTTTGTTTCTATTATTTATTGTAAATTGGCCAGGAAGTCTTGATGGCTGGTTTAGAATGAATATATATATATATATATATATATATATATATATATATATCACATTATACTTTAGATTTTTTGGTAAGCTACCCAGGGATTATTGACTAAAGACAGTGTACAATTCATTAAAAACACTTTTGGCTAGACTACGTCTTTCCCTGGGGAAAATGTGTTTTCATTCATGATTTGAAATAGTGTAGATCACTTAGCTACAGCCTTATGAGTCCATCTAGATGGCTTTTTGGAGATCCCTTTCCTTACCTATGGTCCTATGAGACTGTCTAGATGGCCTTTGAGGGTCCCTTTCCTTACCTATGGTCTTATGAAACCATCTAGAGGGTCTTTGAGGGTCCCTTTCCTTATTGATGGTCTTCTGATGGCTTTATGAGATCATCTAGATGGCCTTTGAGGGTCCCTTTTCTTACCTATAGTCTTATGAGACCATCTAGATGGTCCTTGGAGTTCTCTTTGCTTACCTATGGTCTTATGAGATCATCTAGATCAGGGGTCCCCAAACTAAGGCCCATGGGCCGGATGCGGTCCTCCAAGGTCTTTACCTGGCCCCTGTCCTAAACTTTAGACTTGATCTAAGTCTGCAACGACTTGAAGGCACACAACAATCCTAATTTTGGACTATTTCATCATAGTCCGGCCCCACAACAGTCTGAGGGACCATGAACTGGCCCTCCACTGAAAATGTTTGAGGACCGCTGGTGTAGATTGTGGGTTACCTATTTTCTACTTTGGATTACCTCTTTATAGTCAAAGCAGTGAGTATTTTGAACTCTCAGTTAATTTCCTGCTTAAAGGTATCAGTAACTCCAAAATCACTTGGTATTCTGATTCTTTAATTGCAAGATTCAAACACAGGTATTTTATACACCCACCATCATGAATACAAACAGCAAGATAGCTCTCCCCAACTACTTGTAACTTTCCATTCTCATTAGCATTCCGGTGAAGACAATGTCATTCTCATAAATGTTTGCAGAAGGCAGATAAAAAAGGTGGTGAATACTGTTGGTGCTAAATTGCAGCTTTTGTTTGATCTAATGCTTGCAAATTATTTTGCAATATTCATATCTTTTTGCAGTACAGGAAATTCCCAAGTGCAAAAGTAATCACTGTTTTGTTTTTAAACATGACTTCATTTTGCGGACTCCTTCTAAACTGTAGCATCAGTAGCATCCATTTTATTCATAAATCAAATATTATACCTGTATTTAAAATTATATCTTCAAACTAACTGTAGGTGTATCTTTTATTTCTGGTTCAACTGATTTTTGTTATTTATCAAAAAAAAAAAAAGCTTTGGTTACAACATCTAAAAGCTCAGGATGTACAATTGTGAATTTCAAAAACAGCATTCCAAGTTTTTTTTATTTGTGAATTGATTGTTTTTAAATACATTTACAAACACTAATTGTAAATGCATTTTAAGCTGTCTATGAAGTATAAAATAATGTAAGAAAGGTGTAAGGTTTAAAACTGTGTAAAATATACAGCAGTTTCTAAAGAGAGTCTAAAGAAAACACTATCTCTTACCATCTTTTTCATATCCTGTGATAATAATGCACTAGGATTAAGGCTATGCATTGACAGGATCATACCCAGAACTGGGACTAAATTATTGTTTCCCAGAAGCCCCTGCCAAAATAACAGTTCCCCAGCACATGGCACTCTTAAAAGGAATTTTGGTGCAAAACAGCAATAATGAGAACATGATTCCTGGGACTCCTATCCCTGACAAATGATTTGGCTTTAGTTTGTCCCCTCAGAAAGAAATCAAAAATGTTTCTAACTGGGCATGGCAAAACAAGGAATTAATTTTAGCTCAGTCCATTTTACTGTATTTACTTGAGTATAATGTGCCATCGATTGTAATGCACACCTCAACTTTGAAGTTGTGCATTGCAAAAAAAAAAAAAAAAAAAGATTTGTTGTTTAATATAATGCATGGTTTTTTTCCTTGCCTTGTTGGGTGTTCTCTTGCCTGCCTTGGAATAGCCAACAGGCAATGGAAGCTGTGCCCCTACATCAGGCTGAGGTTGGTGAACTCGCCAGCCTCAGCCCGACGGACAAATTGCAGCATCCCAGTAAAGGCCTCATTCACAAAGCCCTCAAAACTGAGAGGGAGGATTTGAAGGCCTTGTGAATGAGGTTAGTTGGGACGTTGTGGCCCTCCGTCAGACTGAGGCTGTTGAGTTCACCAGTCTTGGCCTGATGAATGGGCATAGGCAGGTTTACGTGCATGATTCTAGCACACTATCAAAACTAGTGCACACATCACCTTTGGCTATGTAATTTAGCCCCAAAAAAGTCATCACAAGATTTGAGTAAATATGGCATATCATTTTGGACTACAGATTGGGGAGACCATGATACTAATTTAGTTTATTGTTTTAAAACATTTTTATGCTGATTTCAAATTGTTTTAGTGCTATTGATAGTTTAATTATACTTTTAGTGATAATCTATGCTATACTTGGTTTAAATTGTAAGCCACCTTGGCTTCTGGATCTCAAAAAGAGGCAAAAGAAAGAATTAACAATAATAGAATCATAGAGTTGGAAGAGACCTCATGGGCCATTCAGTCCAACCCCCTGCCAAGAAGCAGGAAAATCACATTCAAAGCACCACCGACAGATGGCCATCCAGCCTCTGCATAAAAGCCTCCAAAGAAGGAGCCTCCACCACACTCCGGGGCAGAGAGTTCCACTGTCAAACAGCTCTCACAGTGAGGAAGTTCTTCCTAATGTTCAGGTGAAATCTCCTTTCCTGTAGTTTAAAGCCACTGTTCCGTGTCCTAGTCTCCAGGGCAGCAGAAAACAAGCTTGATCCCTCCACCCTATGACTTTCCCTCACATGGCCATCATGTCTCCTCTCAGCCATCTCTTCTGCAGGCTAAACATACCCAGTTCTTTCAGCCACTCCTCGTAGGGCTTGTTCTCTAGACCCTTGATCATTTTAGTCACCCTCCTCTGGACACTTTCCAGCTTGGCAACATCTCCTTTTAATTGTGGTGCCCAGAATTGGACACAGTATTCCAGGTGTAGTCTAACCAAGGCAGAATAGAGGGGTAGCACGACTTCCCTGGATCTAGACACTAGACTCCTATTGATGCAGGCCAAAATCCCATTGGCTTTTTTAGCCACCGCATCACATTTTAGGCTCATGTTTAACTTGTTGTCCACAAGGACTCCAATATCTTTTTCACACATACTGCTGTCAAGCCAGGAGTCCCCGATTCTGTATCTTTGCATTTTATTTTTTCTGCCTAAGTGGAGTATCTTGTATTTGTCCCTGTTGAACTTCATTTTGTTAGTTTTAGCCCATCTCTCTAATCTGTTAAGATCGTTTTGAATTCTGCTCCTGTCTTCTGGAGTATTAACTACCCCTCCCAATTTGGTGTCGTCTGCAAATGTGATGATCACGCCTTCTAATCCTTCATCTAAGTCATTAGTAGAGATGTTGAACAGAACCGGGCCCAGGATGGAACCCTGCGGCACTCAACTCGTGACTTCTTTCCAGGATGAAGAAGACACATTGGTGAGCATCTTTTTGGTTCGTTTGCTTAACCAATTACAGATCTACCTAACCATAGTTTTGCCTAGCCCACATTTGACTAGCTTGTTTGCCAGAAGGTCATGGGGGACCTTGTCAAAGGCCTTACTGAAATCCAGATATGCTACATTCATGGCGTTCCCCGCATCTACCCAACTTGTAACTCTATCGAAAAAAGAGAAAGATTAGTCTGGCATGATTTGTTTTTGATACTGATTTAATTTTTGTTACTGATTTAAGTTTAGTTATAGCCAAAAATGGAAAGGAAATTATGATTACGAAACTGATGATTAATATAAAGAGGTGTGGAACATCACAATAAACGATAAAATGACTTGTGAAATAAAATGTAAAAAGGGATTAGTGAAAAGAAATTTTGAACATATATTTGTCAAAGAGGAAATAAAACCAAATCAATATACACTAGCAGTTTGGAGAAGAGATCAATATAAGAACTATTACTATTAAGAATGAATATATGGTCCATGGATGGTGGGTGCACTTAGGGATTACATGTATAAAAATATATGATTAATTGTTTAACTGATTTATTGTATGTTTTGTGTCAATGTTAGTTGTTTGTGATTTGTATAATTTATTTATTATAAATAAATTAAAATCTTTTTTAAAGAAAGAAAAAAGCAAGAGGACTAGATATAAAATATAGTGAACAAAGGTGGATTTTTGTTCACATAAATGAATTGCATTCATCCAGAAAATGAACACTCCAAAGAGGAGCAGGATGTGAACCCATGAGGACTTGCATGGTGGAAAGTCTGTTTGAGGCCCCTTCTACACTGCCATATAAAATCCAGATTATCTGCTTTGAACTGGATTATATGGCAGTGTAGAAGGGGCCTAAGTAAGATTCTAGCATAGCTTCAGATTCTAAATAGAGCCCCCTAAACTGCAATTCCCAGGATCCTATGGAACCATGCCATGGAAAGGACCCAAGGGCTGGCATGATTCCCTAGCAGTGTCGTCTTTATTAAAGAGTAAGTTCTACTGTGTTCAGTAGGGATTTCTCCCAGATGAAAGGACTGTATAGGATTACAGGGAAAATTTATCAATTTATTGAGTGATTTCTACCCTACCTTTCTCCCAGGATGAGATTCAGAAAATCTGGCCATAAACTTGCCAGTCATGTTCAGAACTAATTAAAATCTATTACGTACTTGTACTTAAACTACTTTGAAATAGTCTTAAATTACAAATTAAATTGCATATATTCTAGCACCAGACAAAGTATTGAAAGGAACTCTGAGAAGCAGACAGGATTCTGTCATCCCATGTATAGTTCTAAAATGACAGCTTTGAGAAAGAGAGTTGCACAACAATAAACTGATCCTATTGTACTGGAATCTATATCTGGGCCGTATTTCCACTGCAAGTCACAGTATTGCACCAACAAAAGATACAGTGATATCTAGTATTAGGTCTGTGTATAGTGTGCATAAACCTCTAAATGCAATCTTTCACTAATCTCTTATTCTTAAAAGAATTTCAGAGCAAATAAAATTAGAATTATTAAATTAAAAGAGCACTGTACACACAAGCAAGCTGTTAACAAAAAGAGATATATGAGATCAAGCTGAAACAAATAATCAAAATCGGTTTTCTGGTCACACAATAATGGAGTGCAATTGTATTGGTTTCATACCAAAGAAGTTGAATGGTACTTAGTACTTCAACCTTGGGTTCAATAGTATTTACTTCAATATAAATGTGCATAGGATAACATCTTAACAGTGCAAACCAATATTTAGTCAGGGAGAAAAACAGAGGATATACTTTCCTATTCCAGCACACCTTTCTGTTTGCATCAGGAAGGTAAGAAGCCATGTAGGATTTTGTTATGATTTTGTGTCATCAGAATATTTCATTTTGACTGGATCCTCTGGGTAGAATGGAGTGATATTAAATCCAGTGGGTTTAGAACTGGTTTTGAACCATTTTCATATTTTGCCATCAGTAATACTACCAGCAAAAGCACAGTGTACATGTGGCTTCTCATGACCAGAAATGGGCTAGTAAAGCGAACAGATCATCCACCCCACAAAGAAGGGTTCTACTTCATCCTATCACACTAGGAAACAGATCCAGGGACCGGGGTTTCTCTGTCCATGATATAAAACTATAAGCAATTTACCATACGGGTGCTTTCTCAGCACTATTGGATATGACAGCAAAATAAATAAATAAATTGAATAAACAATAGGAGTCAAATGATTTTTACAAATCTGATCTGAAATTATGTATTAATCTTTATACCTTTCCAATTTGAATTCCACCCTCTAGTGCAAAATTATGCATGCACCTGCATAAGTCCCTTTCCATGAGCGGACTATAATGCTACTTCTTAGGATTTATGATTATATTAATTGTCTAGCTCTATGCCAGCCTACCCGTATAAATGAAGTCCTGATGTTCTGAATAATTTCTAACACTTCATCGGATTGGACCCATCTTGGAAACTTTCCACTGAATGCAGCAAAACTCTTCAAATGAGTAAAAATGTAACTTCTTTCTTGCCTCTGTGTGCAATGTCTTTCAAAATGTTATTCTTAATTTGTATCTTGTATTGAGAGCCTTTTAAGATGAAGAACTTTGTCAAAGATTTATTTTGGAAGTTTATAGGCACAAGACACAGCTGGAATGAGTGTTAGGCTATTGGTGTATGCAACACATGTGGTGGCAAGAAATCCATCTGTTATACACATGACTGGTACATATGAGAGCAACCCCCCTTTATTTCTTAACCTAATCTCCAATATGCTAGTGTGTCCTATAATATGCCAGTGGAAATCTTAAATATTTGAGCCAGACTGCAGTATAGGTACAATAGACAAGCTGACTGCTGCATAGGAAATCAGCAGAAAACTTGGTAATGCCCTTTGAAGTCTATTCTTTGAAGATAGTACTGAAATGAGCTTATTTGTAACACAAATGCTTTTTTTGGTTCATGTCCTTCATATTAAGACACATTTTCCATAGATTAACATGTCATTGCCACCTTGGTATTAAGGCAGTTTTAAATAAGTACTATTTATTACAGCAAGTTTTCTCTATTCAGCACCATCAGGGGAGTTAAAGAGATTACTACAAATCATTATCATGTAATAGAAAAAATGTTGTAGACAACATACTAATGTTAGCTTCATCTAAATATCATTCCAGTGTTATAGGATATATTTTATGTATTGCATTTCGATGGCTTTATAAATCCATTTGATTACTGCAGTAGCTTTAAAATTCTGAATTACTGAAATAATTTCCCACACTTATGAACTAGTTTGAAGCTCAATTGATTGTATTACCGCCAACAATTGAGTCACAGGCTGTTTTACTTTGATCTTCAAGGAAGACCTACCTGTATATTAGTCAGAAGGGTTTCTATGGAGGACAATCCATCAGGAAACAGAAAGGGAGAAGGAAAACCTGGAGGTAGTGGCTGCCCATGCCCAGTTAGCGAAAGTTTGTCAAGGCTGTCTCTTGCGGTTGGTGTGGAGAGCGAGGTCTCATCTGTATGTGATTGAAACAAAAATATAGAACAAGTTACGCTTGTCTGTTTTTATTAGACCTCAGTAATGGCTTCCCTAGTGGTTTCCAGAACATTTATTGCAAATTGGTTCCCGCTATCAGGAGAAAATGCTTTCTGCTGAATTTTCTTTAATGAAAAAGCTGTGGAGATACAACAAGATAACATTAATGAGTAACTTTATAAGCCTTTTAAATGCAGTCTCTAATGAGACTGAGTTTACAGTGCCATAGAATCTTTTTAAAACAAATATTATCTCACATATACTTGTGATAATATATTTAGGTTGACTTTATGGGTACCTTCCCAATTATCTCATTTTAGTCTCTACACTGTTTCGGCTTACAACAGAAATATTTCCGACTATGAGAGATATTTCATATTCTGGGGTATGCTTTATGTGAAAATGATTCTCAAGTAATTAACTATCTTCATGAATCTGGAAGGGCATGCAAAAATGAAGTTCCATAATAAAACACTCTCTTTGTGTTGGGTATGTACATGCATTAAAACAAAATCATGCAGGTGAGTCATCTCCCACAACTAGCACTGGAATCAGACAACCCATGTCCCTGTGCTGTCTAGGCTCCAGTTCTAACAACCATATTGGAAATGCAGCATGGATTCACCCCAGTATCCCTGCCTGTCCCTGGCTATACAGTCCATCTGCTTCTTGAGTGAGTCCTCATACACTGGAACATTCATATCATGCTGTTATTACAACATGGCAACCTTTCCACTGGAGACTTAAGACTAAGCTTGGAGACTAAGTAATAGTGTAAAATTACTGTCATAATACCTGCAATTCAAATTTGACTGGAAGTACAGCTATCATTTATTATAACATGAAAATTATTGACACACAAAGTTGTCTTTTAACACTTAATTACTTATGTCTCATGGAGGTATATGAGAAATCATGTGCACATCACCCTCAAAAGAATTTTATTTCAGGATTTTTTGGGTTATCTGTGCAACTGCCTAATGAACCTTTGCACAGAAACAGCATTTCTCATACAAAAAAATCCTGTAAAATGTAAATAGTTCAAAAATGCAGAGCAAGAGATTTGGTAAATTAGAGAAGGGGAATACTTGAAAACATGACTAATCAAGGTCTTGGTTGTGGTTATGTTGGCAGTTTGCTTGCCACAGTGATGTTGGTCAGGGCGATGGGGTGCACTGAGAAAGGAGGAGCAGAGGAAGGAGATTTCCTCCTCTCCTCCTTCCCTTGTTGCCCTATCACAGCCCACAATGATGAACAATAACGACATATGTCATGGCTGGAGACTGCTGCCATTTAAATGGTACAAAATTCATTCCACGTTGTGACTACAACTCATTTTTAGTGATAAAAAGTAAACAAAAAATACTAATCTATAATATAGGAATAAGGATCTTGAACTTAAGATGAACTTTAATTAACATTTAGTGCAAGAGAAAATGATCCTACAAAGAGTAACTTTTGTTTTTTCTATGTCCCATGTGACATAAACTTTGAGTGTGAACGTGTCCAAAGCAAAACAAATGTACATATCATGAACAGGAAGAGTGGATATTTGCGGATGTGAGATAAGCTGTGACAGAGAATCTAAAAAAAAATAATGTTTTTAAAAGGAAAAACACAAACGATGTAAATATTAGCCAGTTAAAACACAACCACAGATCATAGTAGGAAAACTATATGAGCCTTACCATTAGAGTATCTTTAAAATATTTCCAGGAACTTCAGAGCAATGCTTCTAGCTAATTGCTAATAACACAACAGATTCTTTTGCCCCACATTGCATTCTTTTAGGTCTTGATAAACTGACCCAAAAGAATGAATAAACATTTGTTCTGTAAGTTCTTGTTATGAATACTATGTCTGCTCATGAGGATTACAGCAGCAATAGGCAAATGAGTTTGTTTAAATATTAGGTAAAAGTAAAGTTTTTCCCCTGACATTAAGTCTAGTTGTGTCCGATTCTGGGGGTTGGTGCTCATCTCCATTTCTAAGCCAAAGAGCCGGTGTTGTCCATAGATGCCTCCAAGTCATATGGCCGGCATGACCGCATGGAGCGCTGTTATCTTCCCGCTGGAGCGGTTCCTATTGATCTACTCACATTTGCATGTCTTCAAACTGCTAGGTTGGCAGAAGTTGGAGCTAACAGCGGGAGCTCACCCTGTTCCCTGGATTCGAACTGCTGACCTTTTAGTCAGCAAGTTATCACCTTGGAAAATTAACACTTTTGCTAATTTGTATGCCATGAAAGTTTCTTCCCAATGCTGTAGACAAAACATGTCCTCTTCTTCCCACCTGTCATCTCAAGCTTTTCTTCAGGATTCATGTCTCTTTTTCCTTTTATCTGACTTTTCTTTGCTATAATATACCCCTTGCTCTAAATCTCCCTTTTTCTGACTTTCTGTACATAGGATATCTTAGTTTATGAGAGTTCCTCATGGTCACTCTTCCTGTATTAAAATTGCTGTACAGTCTATGTAAAGCTTTAATATTGCTCTGGTTAACAACTATTGCTGCCTTTATTGAAACTAAAAGTTTAAAATTTTGTTATGAACAAATAATCTGCTAAGCAGTTTGAACTAGTATTCCATAATATTCTTACGGTGTTACTAATTCTTACTGGAGGCCTCACTGCCAGAAATACTATAAATGTTGTTTTAGCATAAAGTTTTGGTAAATGATACAAACACTAGCATCAAAACTTTACTGTCATTAATAGGGATATCAAGTACAGTATTGTTGGCCCTCAGTATTCACAGATTCTGCATCTGTTTCAATCTGCATTTTGAAAGTATTTTTTTAAAGTCCAAAAAGTGAACCTTATAAATAATGGGAGTTGTGAATCCTTTGATTTTCGTATTCATGGGGGTCATGGAACCAAACCCCAGATGATACCAAAGGTCCACTGTACTGTACTAAACCAAATCATGAAGACATTTTGAATAAATGCAACATCATAGGATTCCCTTCTCTGCCAATTTATACTCACTTCAGATGCCCAAGAAAAGCACAAGCATTAGACATTTCCCATCTATAAATTACAAGTATGTTTATTCGTTCAGTCGCTTCTAATTCTTCATGACCTCATGGACCAGCCCACGCCAGAGCTTCCTGTCCGCTGTAGCCAGCCCCAACTCCTTCAAGGTCAAGCCAGTCAATTCGAGGATACCATCCATCCATCTTGCCCTTGGTCGACCCCTCTTCCATTTTCCTTCCATTTTCCCTAGCATCACTCTCTTCTCTAAGCTTTCCTGTCTTCTCATTATGTGGCCAAAGTATTTCATCTTTGCCTCTATTATCCTTTCTTCCAGTGAGCCTCCAGGCATTATTTCCTGGAGTATGGACTGATTGGATCTTCTTGTGGTCCAAGGATGTTCCTCCAACACCACAGTTCAAAAGCGTCTATCTTCCTTCGCGGGATATGGTAACTAACTGAAAAACACACTTCAGAGACCAGCCATGACATTTGCCACCTTGATGAACAGCATTGCCTTCTCATGGTGCCACCTCTTCCTACTATCACAGAACCTTCTCCCCAAACTTCAAGAATCTACCATCATGTTTCCTCTGTGGAGCTAGCATTTGTTCATACAGAGACTATGAGCAGATTAGAATATTATGAAGTCTGAATGCAACTGCCACTTTTATTTCTCCTTTAATTTTAATTATGTACCTGAGATGTCACAAAGAGGGTAAGGAGGGTGCATTTTTCTCTTTTTAGACTGAAGAACGTATTAAATAGAAGGTTTTTGACATGTGTTTCATTATCAGTCTTAGAAAAGAATTGTTCACCCCAAAACAAAGCCTTGGGGAGAACTAAATTCTTGAGCTGAACAGCTGGTATTTTGCAAGTCTCAGATGATGAAGACATAATACTAATGTGTGTGAATCTCTGCTCTACTAAAGGATATTTTCCTTATTTCTAATTCATTGCTAAACATCTTACAAATGAAGTATGGGAAAAAAGACAAAAACTAGGTGCTAGCTATTGAATATTTGGTTTTGTACATTAAGAAAGCAATATGTTATTTGAATCAAATAACAACAAACCAGTATTAGTGATATAATTTGTCTTAACTGGAAAAATGCTCCCCTCCCCCTGTGTTGGGGTACAGTGAAACCACTACACAGACAGAAGCAGGCAACTATGGGTCATGGAGAGGTGCAAATGCTTTATTCTGGAAGAAATCTCCCACTGTTGCAAGACATGTAATAGCTGCTTAACTCTCTTCAGCTATATTTATCTAGTTAGAAAACAAACACAACAAGGAGAAGTTGCCATGTTTAGAAAAAACTGTGTAAAGTGTTCACAACTTCTATCAGCTTTTATAAGGGCTACATCGGTAGTCAACAAAGCAGCTGGGCCTCACTTGACATGGCACTGCAAGAGATAATACACACTAACTGTAACTATTCCTCCACTCCCAGCCCTGTACTGAACTGTAAAAATAGGGAGTTTTGCTTCTCAGTTCTTCTCAAAGGCTGCATCTACACTGCCATGTAATGCAATGTAGCAATCACATTAACCCAATGCTTCCATAATGTGCTTGAACCAAGGATAAACCACTTAATCCGATTTGACCCCAGATTTAAAAAAAAATGGGAAAGGTTTGAATCTTGTAGAAAGATCTTTGGGGAGGTGAGGACTGCCATCCTAGATCCCAATGCGGGATCCAGGATTGCGTCTCCACAACCATCCTGTGCTTCCTGGGCTCAGGTAGCCCGAGGAAGTGGCATGGCAGTCCCTTCCTGCCCCCCAGCACCTCCATCTTCCTCTGCCCTGAGAAGCTTCTTTGCTTTCTGAATCACAAAGAATCAGAAAGTTCAGGGCAGGCAGCACTGCTAAGGGGGATTTTTTCTATCATGGGGGGAGGGCTGCTGAGGGACACAAAGGACTGCCCTGCCACTTCCTGGTCATTTACAATTCTGTAAGTGTGCACCCACAACATGTCCCATGGTTTTTATGTGTGTGTAAAACATAGTATGTGTATGAGAACATCTATATGTATACCTATTCTTCAAAGGTTACAATGTTCACTATAAGTCATGATATTGACATGCCAGAAGCCTGCAATGTGTAGGAATTAGTCTTGTGTTTTGGGGAAACCTTACCTCGTTTTGTTCCTGACTTTTGTTGGAAGCCCGATCCATTTTCGAGAGCCTCCCGAAATCGGGGGGGGGGGAGGGGGTTGGATCGGGGGCCCAAAATTCAGGCCATTATGAGAGGGGGGCTTCCCACCCACTGCTTCCCCTTCCTGGTGTTCTTCTTGCCTGACACCTGCTGTTGCTTCTCTGGAATAAGGACCAGAGCCTGCCGCCAACCACACCCCGCCACACTCTCCTATGTGTGGCGGGGCCTGGGGACAGCCTGGAGCATGCCTGCAGCCTAGTTCCAGGCCTGCCTGCATGCAGGTAAGAAGGTAATTTTGGCTCAACACTAAAACAGGCTTTCATGTCGAGAAGATTTCCATGTGGGGAAGGGGCGTCCTTTTTCGTGCTTCTGAAGAAACAGAAGACATGAAAGAAACAGGATAAACAGTAGGAACGAATTCGTGCACATTAGTAGAAATGCTTTCAGGCTAAAAGATAAATGCTTCTATCAGCATATAGAAAAGATGAACACTGCAACAGTTTCTTATTACTACAGAAATTTCATGGTAAAAAAAGGATTTGGCTAACAAGAGCTTATGGCAAAATAATTTTTTTAATCTTTAATTGTTCTGTACTGAATATGCACCCCCGGTGGCAAAGTGGGTTAAACAGCTGAGCTCCATGCAGTCATTCTGGCACATGATCTTGGAGATGTCTATGAAAAACACCAGCTCTTCAGCTTAGAAATGGAGATGAGCACTAACCACCAAAGTCGGACACAACCTTTACCTTTACTTATGCCAAGTACACTGATTTGGTGAAGTTGGCAAATTCTGCAATGGACGAGAGAGCATGCGTGAGAGAGAAGATGCTGAGAACTGAAGCTTGTTTAGTAGAAGAAATAAGTGGAAATGCAAAACAGAGATGTCACAGTTGTTGCAGATAAAAAGAAGTGATGAATTTGGCATGAATCAGTACAGAAAAGAGCAATGGAGAGGGTGATTTCCGCACAGGGGTAAAATCCCTGTGTTTGAGTCACAGAAACCTTGAAGAATCATTCGTAGAATAATAGAATTATAGAATGATAGAGTAGGAAGAGACCTCATGGGCCATCCAGTCCAACCCCCTGCCAAGAAGCATATAAAAAAGAAGATATAACACACGTGTGTGTATTCATTCATTCAGTGGGGTCAGTTAGAGTCTATGTAGCATTCATGCATATTTTTGCAATTTACTTTTAGGTTATTTCAGCCCCAAGTGATTTATATGCAACTATATCATTTCTCAGGAAAAATTCTTGATAAAAGTGATTTTCATCTATATAAAAAAGCCGAAAACAAAACTGGGGCATAGTACAAGGTTTGCCATCTTCCCCCGTGTATTTCCTTTGCATAGTTTTCTCTAGATACACTCAACTCCAATACCTGACAGATTCTGTCAGATTTTTTTCCCTGTTGACCTAAGGTTAAGTGAGGGCTAGATCTTCAAAATAACTTAACTGTTAATTGGGGCACAAAAGAGCTTAGCTTTCAAAGTGACAGTGTGCATAATCTTCTTTAATTGCCCAATAACTAATATTACATTAGCAATGTAACAATACAATTATGTGATATACTACAGGCTTGTAAGAATTGAATGGTAGACACACTAATTTTGTGAAATGCATACTAGGTTTCTTAGCCATAATAGACGATTAACAAATGACACGGATATGCAGGAAACCAGGTCTGGGCCAAGAGACAATGGCATAACATATATCTGAAGCAACCTTTATAGGGTAGACCAGAACCTGAACAAAAGTAGCCGGCAAAAAATTTGAAAAAATACTTTAATTAAAAATTAAAATACATGTATAATACAGTAAAACTCTGTTACATTAAGTTAGGTTTGCTTTTCTTGTCTTAATTTGCTTTTAATTACTGTGTTTCAATATTACTATCAAGTCAATGCAGAATTTTCATATGGTATAGCAGTGGGTATAGCATTAGGCCTATTTTTAATACTAACAGGAAACTATATTTATGCAGCATCTATCAATCCCCATGAGTACTAGTTAAATGACAGTCAACTGTAATTGTTTTTAAGAATAAGGATATGTTTTTGAAGTTGGATATTGCAGGAATATTCAGGAAAAGCAAAAGCTTCTGTTAATCATTTTGTCTTTCTAACCTTGGATTCCTTCCTGAGTCTGACTCTTATACTGGATGGGGGGGTGTACCTTTCCCTCAATAAGTCAGAGATAAAATATATTCAAACCATGAGATAAACAATAAAACAGTAAACGTTTATTTTCCCGCCACATTAGTACTTTTGCCTTTGCAGATTTGGTTATTTACAGATTTGATTAAAATTATCTCTCTAGGGTTTCTAGTGTGATTCTATGTTCAATGTCATCGGGTTGTGCTGGAGAACCTAAAGATTTCTAGAGAGAATACTTCTCTATGTCTTCCAGTGCAATTTCATGGTTAGCTTTCAGCGGAAGGTTGACCAGAGTCATTCTGGAAGACCTAAAAATTCCTAGAAAGGAATTATCATAGTTAAAATAAAATAGCAATTTTGTCATTTGTAGATTTTTGCTTTCATGGGGATCCGGTGCCTCTAACCACAGTGAAATTGGAGGGCATGTGTGTGTGTGTGTGTGTGTGTGGCAATGCTTTTTAAGCTATCTGATGTGAGGGACCATCAAGGTTTTTTCTTCCCATGTGCCAGGGACTGCCATCATATTTGTTCCTATGGATAAAACTGTGTGTTTCTTTCATACAAACTTGCCACAGATCATCAGCTCATGGACCAACACTAACTTATGGACCACAAATTTTAGCACTGATATAACACACAAGTTCAATGTCTAGTATTACACATAGAGAAAATACACTTCAGTTAAAATAAAGTTAATATTCTTCCCTGGATTCCTTCCACTCATTTAGCTCCTATCAAATTGAAATCCCTATTGTGATCTTAAACAATTTCTCTGTTCCTAAATAACTTGATCTCTAACTGCTTCTCTGAAGATTTCATCCATTCATAGTTGCCCATTCATATCTCTATATGCCCCCCTGTGAACCATTTAATAAACAAGCCTTTGGTTTTTTATTATTTCTCCCATAGAAACTCTGTCCCTAGGTTGTGATTGGCCGACTTCATTCAGGTAATAGGGGCTATGAATGAAAGGCTACTTCTAAGAGACATTCTTTTTCATATAGTTCTTTATCAGTACTAGCCATGTACACTGGTAACTATCAACAAACCCACTCACAATCTCACTAGATCTCGATTGTAGGCATCCCAATTCCCAAGGCACCTTCTAATAAGATTAGAAAAAGAGCAGGTAGACACTCAGGCCTTTTCTTGACTCCGTATCCTTTAAAAATAAGAATAGCCTGTGCCCCTCTTTCTATGCAAGAAGATCTGCACACTGTGTTGCACACTCTTAGGACTGATAAACTAAGACTGGATCTACTCTGTCATATAATGCAGTTTGGAACTATACTAAGGTCAGTGTAGATAATAAGGCACTAAGAAAAATGTATTATTATTATTTTATTTTATGACACAGCAAACAAGATAGCAATGCTGGATTTCATATCACGAAATCACAAGTCAAACACTTCCCAAGTGTTTCGGACTGTGGTGATGTATTTTCGGATGATGTGCGCAAATCCCAGTAGGTTGGCCTTTTGCAATTATTATTATTATTATTATTATTATTATTATTATTATTATTACGTAAAGCTAATTTTGAAGTAGTACACCCTTCTCAATCTCATCTGTGATTCCAAATTTAGAATCCTTTTCACACAAATGAGTATTACTGTTAAATATCCATGTATACATCCAGAAATGTTAGTCAAAAAGCAATCAAAAACCCTGTGTCGACTTATCCACAGGTCAATCAGAGTACTGTACCTTACCTCATACATACATACATACATACATACATACATACATATGAGAAACCATCTCCAGCTCTGAAAAGAGTAGTAAAAGGCAAGAGCAAAGTCCATTCTGGTAAAACGTAAAAGAAGCAGCCATCCTTTCTACTCTCTCTTTGTGGCACCACTTCTGATCTTTTTGAATGCTTGGATGGGGAAAAAAGTGCCTAGATGCTTTTGCCTCCATATGAAATGACTCTCAACATATCCATGCATCATCTCAAAATCAATATTTCTGCCACAAAATTTGCCTTATATGTGAAGTTGACTTATACATGAGTATATATGGTATCTGAGCTCCATAAATGCCAACATTTATTCTATTTGGTACATTATTACAGGCTAAATAATATTTTGATAAATATACATCTGAAACAAGTCACAGAGGTTCTTGTTTATACCACTTTGACTGTTTCCCCATGCTTGTGTCTCCCCTCTTAAGGGATTCAAGGATGCCCCTCTTACTCTCATGCTGGATCTACACTGCCATATAATGACATTTTGGATTCCATTATATGGTCAGTGTAGACCCATACAACACAGTTTAACTGCACTGAACTGCATTATATGGATCTACACTGACTATATGATGTAGTTATTTTTCACACGCTAGAACATCATAACCTCTCTGTCCTCCATCACACTTCGTATGGACTTAATCTACACTATGTCTGACATTTCACTCCTGGTCCATGCCTTGTGTCAGAAAATTGGGTGTGTTGTCTTGCTTGAGTAGAAATGATTCTTCTGAGGAAAAACCAACATTAGAAACCAAAAAATTGGATCAGAAGTGAGGTTAAATCCGTAAGTATAGGTTTATACAGACCATATAAGGATTTGGAAAGCATAGAGATGTAAGGATGTTCTGGAATGTGGAAGATAAACTAAGAGTAAGACTGAGGCAAAGACCTGTGTGCAGGTACAGAATGGCACACATGTCTGGGTCACAGAGAACATGGAGAAAACGGCATGGGATAGGGCAGGGTTTGTGACAATCAGAAGCCTACTCTTGTGTGAGTCTAAATATTTTCTCCAACACAAACTTCCCTTTTCAAAAGATACAACAGATGCATTTTTCATCCCCGCTTTATACAGGGATGTTGTATACTGCAAGTTTTGGTGCTACGTAAATCTCCCACTTCATGAACTATCTTCTACTGTTTTAACGACTAGAACTGCCTCCCTTCTGAATTATCGAAATGTTTCTTTTCTTTTCCAACACTGCAGCTTAACACACACCTTTGAGCACTGAATATCACTCTGCAGATCAGTGTTAGAATATTGAAGTCCTTTAATGGGTACTCCATACAAATCCACAAGGTGACCTTAGGCAAGTCACATTTTTGCAGCCTCAGAGGCAAACTTGCTCTGAATAAATCTTGAGAAGAAAACTTCAAGATTCACCTTAGAGACATCAAAAGTAAAAAAATGTCTTGAAGGCACCCAACTTCAAGTATCTGAAAGTCTTGGAGCAGGTATTTATTCGGATTGCCCATCTTATAACCTTTGCTTATAAACAGGAAAAGTACAAGAGGTGGCAACAACAGAATTAGAGCAACAGAGCATGCAATACTGGAATCATAACTTCTTGGGAACTCTCTTGGCAGTCTCAATGTATTTCAACTACCAAATGTGACCCCCCCCCCCCCCATACATTTTGGGACTAGCACAATGACACCACTGGATACAAGCTGACATTCATGAACTTGTTGGGAAGTGTTAAGTCTTACTGATATAAAATTTATGTGATAGGAAATCCAGAACTTCAATCATGAATCAAGTTCAGGAATATTATTTTAAACAGGACAAAAGACACTAAGAAGCCAAATTATGCTTCGTCTATAGCAAAATTATGAATTCTCATTTATCAGAATTGTGTAAATGTTTGGCTGACAGTACAGGTCCACTTTGGAGCAATAAGACCTTAACATTTCTAAGCATTAGAGAACAGCTTACAAACACTGACACCAGTTTCTTTTGAGGTACAACCCTTTAGGCTGGTAGTACACTGGTAGTAGAAACAAACTCGGGGCAACATACAAATCTGAATCTGAAGAGTAACATATCAAACAGCACTAGATGAAAGCTTTTGTTTAATCTCTCGCATCCCTGTCTTGCCTCCACACAAAAAGATGACTGTGAATTTAAATTATAATCCATATTACCATAGTAATTGCTGTAAAATTAATTCATTATTATAGCGCTTGAAAGTCAACTTAAGCTTTGCTGTCATTTTAAAGTAATTTAGGACCCCTAAGCACTTTACTTACAGATAGTAGTCATACAGCCAAAGATGGGAGCAATTTATAACATCATGTTTATGAAAGTTTTATTGCAACTGCAAAATCACATAAAAGTAGAACTATATTCTTCACTAGGAAACATTCCCTATAGCTTTCTACTGCAAAGACACTAACTCTTAAATTGATTATTTTTTGTTCACAGGATTTAGATCATCTGATTCCTCATGGCTGTTGCTGTTTTGCTGTTTCTTCTCCTTTTGCGGTATTTATATTCTTCAATGAAATTCTTAGTTTATTAAAATGAATATTCAAAGAGCTCACAGAACTGTAGGTGCTAATGACAAATAACATAAATAGTTCAAAGTGAGCATACAAACAGGTGTTCTAATTATTTATTTCCATAATTAGTTCAAATATCTGATCCTGTAAACAAGATCACATTCTTCTCTGCCCTCATCATTCCCCAATGATTTCTCAGAGTACTTCACAGAGCATTTCATAAGAATCAGTAATTTAAATCCACTAGAAGTGAGTGCAGGAATTTTCAAAAGCATTTTAAAAGTTATTACCGTTCCCTATACAACTCTGACATAATTTCATATTTTTAAATATGTAAATACTGGACTCCCTATACACAATATTTCATGAATTTGTTTCATAACTACACCTCAATACAAAATACAAGAAGGTCATATCAATTGTTATCTGGACCCTTTTGATTTTTCTATATTAATTTTGGAGTATGGTCTATTAAGAATTTTCCTGGCTCCAGAACAATGACAGTTCAAGTGTAATGCAACAATCTTGTACCCACTTAGCTGGGAAGCAACGCAATAGTGTTTGATGGAATGATAATATTAGTTGTAATATTAAACATTACTGGAATGAGGAAGATGTGGATCTCCCCAACAGGAATATGTTCAGAGATTCATGCAAGAGCAGAATAAACATTCCTTTAGTTTAAAAGTTCAGTATTTCTTCCATGATTTTTGTAAATATTTGTGGGTGGTATGGGATAAACCATGGGTATCAAAAGGAAAACAGACGCTGTAAGCGTTTTCAATATTCATGTTGTATGTAAAAGAAAAATGTGGTACTGTTCCATTATCTGGGTGGAGGCCACAAGGGGATGCTAGACAGAGAAGGACAGTCCATTTTATGGGAGAGGAGGAGAGGGCTGAAGGAGTTAACCATTTCCCCTTGTTTTCCTGTTATTTCCTCCACCCATGTCGCAGTTGTCGAAACAACCATCATTTATTATATAGGAAGGGGCGGAGATAACCAGTGAAAATGGGGAAAATTGCTTTCCTCCTTAAACTTCCCCCTCCATAAAATGGTTATTCACAGATTTGATGTGAATAAAAAAGTACGACTTACTTCTAAATAACCTTTCACATGATTCATCAGTTGATCTTTAAAAGCTTCAGTGAATATGTGTCAATAGTGGCACATTCTAACTAAAAGAGAGTTGCAATACATTTATACTGCATCAGTTCATAATTCTGCTTTTTTGCCGATATGTTATGAAAATCAATAAGCTGAATTAACTAATTTCCTTCTGAACCTATACATGCAATGAAAGAAAGCTCACACAGGACACTACCCTGATAAAGACTGTTCTCTGTGATTCTTCTATTAAAGTTTAGATTTGTATTTGAAATCCTCTGAAGGTTATAGGGTGAAACCTTCCAACAATATCTCGAAATCTTCTGGGACCAAATCCCATTATGTGGAGTTCAGTGAAGGGGGTAAACACTACCATAAAGAAATACAAATTCCCATTTAGCCAGTGTCACTGAGGTTCACCATTTAGAATTCTATCCAGTTAGAACTTCTTCTTGGAGGTCAAGTACCTTGTGAACCATGTCACCTCATTGATGACATCATATCCCATCCATCAATTCTTCCAGGAGCACTTGCCATCTGCTCGGCACACTATAATAACTTATTAGATATATTCACAGGGTAACAACCTGCACAATGACACTGTTATCTTAATATGGGCACATACATTGTTCTTTTTGCCATTGGAAAGCTCTCTACACTCACTCTTTGGAGAATTCTTGTTATTGAACGTTAGTGCTTATTATATATTATATATTGATTAGAATTATAATTATTGAAAAGAAGGAACATTTCTTTTTCTAATTGAGAAATGTACACAAGATATTATATAACACATCAAATAAAACAGTTCTATCTAGCCTTAAGTTCAGATTTCCTTAGGATAATATGTCTACATTGACAGCATGAATAAAACAAAATACCAAGAACCAAAATACCTCAAAGTTTATACAGTAAATTACAGAATATTTTTGTAACAACAGTAACACTTAGTATTATGCCTGAGTAGTTCTCATTAAATAAAAAATACAACAGATAATCCTGTAAACCAAAATAATATCTTGGGCAATTTAATTGTGCTTCACCTGAACAGTATATATATGCAGTCTGTAAAGCATATTAAAGTTACATTCTTTTGAGTGCAAATTTATATAAACCCAAATGATATGAATAAGGCAGTGTAAAGTGAGAATTTGGTCAATTGCTCCCTAAAACTGCACAAGTTTGGTGCATTGGCTGTCGGAGCACACACAACTTAATAAGAATTGTTGTAACGTTCCCTCAGTACCTCAAAAGCTACTCTCGGATAAAAGGGCAATATTTGTTTTGCATTACAGAGAAATTTATCCTCTGTTCCTTCCTTTGGCTCGTCGTTTATTCCAGCTTACACTGTGATCAACATTGTACTAAAATAAAGTCAAGTACAACAGCCGCTCTCTGCCCATCAAAACTCACAGACGTCTGCCAAGCACTTGTAACAGCTGGTGTTACATTAATTAGTTTAAACTATTTATTTCATCCATCTCCCGAGCAGATTGAGCAAAAACATTAGAGATTATTCTAGCATCTGTAAGTGCCCTGCAAACATTAACCAACCAAAGTTAGAATATTGGTAGTTAGCTTAAAATATATGTGATTTCAGATTCTAAACAGTCTATCACAACCACAAATAAAAACAAGTTCAGTATTACTGCAGCGTCACAGTATGTTTTATTGACTAGATTTTAACACAACATGTTTCAAAATGGATCTAGTCTTTTGTGCAAACAAAGTTTCTTTGTTACAAGGAATATTACCTCCAAAATGCTATAATAATTCCTGGCAGCAGAGACCATTAACAAGATACGACTGTGTGGGTGACTTAGTGAATTAGTCACTGGTTTTATGTTTGCCATTGGAATCAAGCCCTAACCACAATGATCAACAGCGTCAGCTAACTGCTGTAAAAATCTCCATGAAAATTACTTTTTGAATGCAGCTAAGTTTCAGCAGCGAGCGACGCAAGTCTTTATTGTATAGGCATAAATCCTGGAGTGTGTGTTCGCTTTCCTTTAAAACACCAAACCAAAGAAAAAGAAAGGCATGGAATGACACAGAGAAGATGGCTCTGTTAGACCTTCTGCTCTCAAATGTCAGTCAAGGCAGAGCTCCTGTTCAGTTCAAAGACAATTTTGTCTATCACAGGGTGGCAGGTACAGAACAGCAGCCACCCAGCGGCATGTATATGTCAGTATACAAAACACCAAATACCGGTGCTTATTTTAAAAAATATCAAACTTGATTTAGTACCTGCATGTCCAAACCAAAGAAAGTCACTGTAGATTCTGTAAAGCAGTTGTGTGTAAAAGGCAATCCTGCGGCCACAGTCAGAGCCCCCCCCCCCCCCCGGCTCTTTTTGATGTTTTGATCACTGCCGATCAGGAATTCTGGAAGTGTCAAGTGCCACAAATACACTGTTGGGGCTCCATGTGGCCCAAAATTAAACCTTGTCCATGCTGTTCTAAAGCTATGCAAGGGAAGCCCAGGGGCCTCCTGCTTCTGAAACCTCTTTAGGTTAAATACTCTGAAAGTGCTCTCAGCTAAATATTCTAATATTTGTTTGTTCATTTCTTGAAATGTGGCAATCTATTTCTGAACTTTTTTCTGTTTAGTTCTTTTATTAAATGTATTGAAGTTGATATGACTCTCTAGCCTAGTGGAGGTTTGGCTTCATACCGGTTATGCTTCTATGATTTTAATGGATTTAAACAAAGCTTTGAATCATTTTTAGTGAGTGGAAGGGTTTGGTATCCAGGACGTAAGAGTCTGGAAATAAAAGCAAATGTGAGATATCTTTGAAATTTCTAGACAAAGAGTGTCCTGCAGATTGCTGGTTCACGGGGTTGGCAAAACTGGTGTGTTACTAGAATTAACTGGTGCTGCTGCTCAGTTGTTTAGTCGTCTCCGACTCTTCGTGACCTCATGGACCAGTCCACGCCAGAGCTCCCTGTCGGCCGTTACCACCCCCAGTTCCTTCAAAGTCAAGCCAGTCACTTCAAGGATACCATCCATCCATCTTGCCTTTGGTCGGCCTCTCTTCCCTTTTCCTTCCATTTTCCCCAGCATCGTGATCTTTTCCGAGCTTTCCTGTCTCCTCATGATGTGGCCAAAATACTTCAGCTTTGCTTCTAATATCCTTCCCTCCAGTGAGCAGCCGGGCATTATTTCCTGGAGGATGGACTGGTTGGATCTTTTTGCGGTCCAAGGCACTCTCAGGATTTTCCTCCAGCACCAGAGTTCAAAAGCATCTATCTTCCTTCGCTCAGCCTTCCTTATGGTCCAAGCTCTCGCAGTCATAGGTTACTATGGGGAATACCATTGCTTTGACTATGCGGACCTTCGTTGCCAGTGTGATGTCTCTGCTCTTCACTATTTTGTCAAGGTTGGTCATTGCTCTCCTCCCAAGAAGTAAACATCTTCTAATTTTCTGGCTGCAGTCTGCATCTGCAGTGATCTTCGCGCCTAGAAATATAAAGTCTGTCACTGCCTCCACGTTTTCTCCCTCTATTTGCCAGTTATCAATAGGTGTAGTTGCCATGATCTTGGTTTTCTTGACGTTTAACTGCAACCCAGCTTTTGCACTTTCTTCTTTCACCTTGGTGATAAGGCTCCTCAGCTCCTCCTCGCTTTCGGCCATCAGAGTGGTATCATCTGCATACCTAAGGTTGTTAATGTTTCTTCTAGCAATTTTAACTCCGGCTTTGGATTCATCAAGCCCCGCATGTCGCATGATGTGTTCTGTGTATAAGTTGAATAGGGAGGGTGAAAGTATGCAGCCCTGCCGTACTCCTTTCCCAATCTTGAACCAGTCTGTTGTTCCATGATCTGTTCTTACTGTGGCTACTTGGTCTTTATACAGATTTCTTAGGAGACAGACAAGGTGACTTGGTATCCCCATACCACCAAGAACATGCCATCGTTTATTATGATCCACACAGTCGAAGGCTTTAGAATAGTCAATAAAGCAGAAGTAGATGTTTTTCTGAAACTCCCTGGCTTTCTCCATTATCCAGTGGATATTGGCAATTTGGTCTCTCGTTCCTCTGCCTTTTCTGAACCCAGCTTGGTGTGTTACTAGAGTTACTTTGAACATTGGAACTGGTATTCTTTAATACTTGTTTGCTTATAACTTCAAGATATGCCTGGCTGCTCTACAATCACAATCAAAAGTCCTTAAGAAGAAGAGACGTCATAATTCAGGTTTATCTAGACCAACATTGTGTTTCTACCATAGTCAGTTTAATGCCTGTTGGAAACAACAACATATACAATAGCATCCTCCATATCATGTATCCTAGAAAACAGAACTTGGAAGTATACTACCTCTGAAACTGGAGACAATACACAAGCTGCCATGACTAGCAGCAATTGACAGCCTTATTTTCTATGAATTTCTTTAATCTGCTTTTTCTAAAGTACACATATTTTTTATCATTTCCTGAATATGGAAGTGATAAATGGCAACTATCCTTTTCAGAGCAGCCTCAACATTTGAATCAAGCCAATCACAGTAAGAACTCCTTCTCATGGGCACTCACAATTAGTTCCACTAGCATTTATGTGAAGTTAGGATTCTGGGCTGCACTTTATACTAGGACAAATTATGCACACTAGCCATTTTAATGGGAATCTGCATTGTTCCAAAGGATTATTTTGGAGCCCTTTGAGGACTGGTCCCAAAAAAGATCCACAAGGCACCCTGGTGCTCATATCCTCCTATTGCAGAATTACCCATTCCTACACTCTGCTTTCTTTTCTTTGACAGATCCATAATTGGATTCATTAAATGTAAAAGAAGACCTCCTATCCCCTGACTCCTAACTTAGCACAAGAGTCTCTGATAATATGTTCAAAAGCCCTTTGAAAATCCAAGTAAACAACCACTATGCATATTGTTATTGTTGGATACTGCTAAAACTTTCTAAAAGTCATGCTAATTCTTTTAAAGTATATCCTTCTTACTTGTGAAACCTTAATGGTTTTATCCAAGAATTTTCCTAAAACACACATTAAACTGTTCTTTAATTTCCTTGTTTTTAGCTGAATCTCTTTTGAAAAACATTGTATTAACCCACTTTCCGCTTCTCAAGAGCACATTTCTATCCTAGGAATTCGTCACTTGTGCAAGGTCAACAAGCTATGCCATAGGATATTCTGACATTATTAATAGTAAAGTCCAATAACAAGTCAATAAGGAAAAACTGTGCTTAGCCAAGTCAATTAAGACATGTTGCTCACTCCAGTAAATTTGTAAACTATTAAAATATCTCCTTTAAGTTTGGCAGGGTCCAGGGCATGTTAAAATCATTTCTGAACTATCTGTAAGAGAAAGCTTAATAAAAGAGGAAGCTTACATAGTGCATATAATACGAAATTTAAATAAAGCTAAAAACAAATGCCTGAATCCTTTCAGCAATCTCAAGGACAGTAGGCATATTGAATAATAGGATTTATACATGAGTTGATTCATCAGTAATGTATAAATTAAATGGATCTACTACTGTTGGAACAGCCAGTAAGATTCAGCCTGAAATTTTATTGATATGCCAAAATGTTCCAGAAATATAAAGCATACCAGACTTGAAAAAGTAAAATTAGTAGGTAACATACATTCAAATTGACCTATATTTAATTAATTTTAGACATTTAAATAATGATACATTCCATATATATTCAACAGGTTGTATATTTTTTTAAACTGTGCTTCAACTTCTTGTGGTTTTTATGGAGAACAAACACTCAATAGTTTTATTCTGGAAGCCATTCAAGGACTGGAAATTTAGTTTACTCAACATGATGCTGGTGATGAA
Organism: Anolis carolinensis; assembly: GCF_035594765.1. Classification (NCBI taxonomy): domain Eukaryota; kingdom Metazoa; phylum Chordata; class Lepidosauria; order Squamata; family Anolidae; genus Anolis; species Anolis carolinensis. The sequence goes on along the minus strand of NC_085843.1, from coordinate 142,851,165 downwards.
AAAGTCAACTGCCTTTTCCTCTTTGTCCCAAAGTCCTGAATGTACAATGTAGCTAAATAATAATTTCCAAGTAATCATGCACACAGATTCACCACCAGCACTGGCTCAATGCTGACTTCAAACATAATGTAAAAATTGTTTTCTGTAATTGTTGTGGCAGTTGTTGAAAATGTCAAGCATATATATAGCGGGGCAAGGTGCCTTAGAGAAGATTTAGCATAGCTCCCACAAAGATGAATTCTGTCTCTCTAACCTTTTAGTTCTTTGAAAGTCATGTGGACAACACTGATCTCACAGGCAATGTTTTTTTTCAGATTTCCAAAAGGCTTTTGGCAAAGTCTCACCAAAGACTCAGAGCACATTTAGCAGACACTGGATAAGAGATGCCTTCTCTTAAGGAACGAAAATGGGTTCTCAAAAAGAGAGAAATGTGATCATGCCGGTTCCTCTAGTATACTGGTTTTAATATGTGCTTAATGTATTCATAAGTGATCTGAAAGCAGGGGTACAAGGATCATCATCATCATCATTCAATTTATTTTGTATCAGGAGCAACTTGAGAAACTGCAAGTCGTTTCTGGCATGAGATAATTGGCTGTCTGCAAGGATGTTGCTCAGGGAATGCCCAGATGTTTTGATGTTTTATCATCTTTGTGGGAGGCTTCTCTCATGTCCCCACATGGGGAGTTGGAGCTGATAGAGGGAGCTCATCCACACTCTCCCCGGATTCTAACCGGCAATCTTCAGGTCAGCAACCCAACCTTCAAGTCAGCAGTCCTGCTGGCACAAGGGTTTAACCCATTGAGCCATCATCTAATGATGATGATAATAATGATGATAATTTGTACCCCACTTTTCTCTCTGGACTGTGACCAAAAGCACAATTTTAAATTATTAAAATTAGACCTACAAGGTAGGGGAGATATATATATATATATATATATATATATATATATATATATATATATATATATATAAAATATAAATATAATATATATACACACACACACCTGAGGAATTGTCACAAAGTTATGGCCTTGAATAGTGTTGCTTTTAAAACAGAGAAAAAATGGTAGGGACATCAATGTTTGTCCCAGCAAATTTGCTGCTTTTGAGCTGACTACATTTTCTTCAAAGATCAAATGATAGCTACTCAAAACAAATTTTCTACCTCATGCGAACATGTAGGTTCTTCTCTAAGACATAGAATACTACTGATTCTGTACCCACAGACAAGGTTGCAAGTACATTTTTATACCCTACAATTCACTGGAATTCGTATTGTGAATGCAAGATTAAGATAGTACATGGAAGTTTTTTTTAATCTGTCTGGATGAGGGTGAAAATAGGATTTGAGCAATATATGGGAAATTGTACTATCAATCATTAATCATCGAGCGCATGCAGTCATTTCATTATTACTATGCTTGTCTCTATCAATTACTAAGACAAACAAGCAATATGGGGGTACTTTTGTACTCTAAACTGTTGCTTATACTCATGTATTCGTGGCTTCTTATAGACACACATTTATTTTTTCCTATTGTCAAAATAGTGCAATTATTTTTCTGGCCTGTTTGCTCTGGGAGAGAAGAAGTTCTATATCAATGCCAGGGAACACCCGGAGCAGGGCTTTTTCAGTGGTAGTGCCATGCTTTTAGAATATGGTTCTATTTAAAAGGTGTTGATATAGATTTACTCCCTTTTCTTTTTATACTGCTCCAGACTAACATGATTATTTCTTTGAAAATTAGTAAAGGTTCTGTTTCTGGTTAAAGTAACAGTCTTTTCATCAAAGGATGGCAGAAACAAACCCTTTCTTATCTTGCCAAGAAAATAAAGTAACAGGTTTCACCTTAGGATTGTGATAAATCAGAACGGTCTTGAAGGCATAACAGCAAAAATAATTCCAATCTATACATACAGCCCGGAAAACCCACAGCACCCCAGTGATTCTGGCCATGAAAGTCTTTGACAACACAATTCCAATCTAGTCTCCTAGTTTTATTCCAGGTTCAGCACTGAAAAAATGAACCCATCATAATCTGAATCAGGAGATTGAATATCACTTCATAATTTTTCACTAGGAATAATGTTTTGACTTTATTCTCCCCAGCATCTCTCTTTAAAAAAACACTACTGAGAATATCTCTGCTTTGGTTTTTTGTACTACTGACTATATGGGCTAGGTTACATGGGAACTGCCATCCAACAACACCTGCGAGGGTAGACGCTGCCCACTTGGGCAATACCAGCTGCTGCTTACTGGCCCTAGCCTTTTGTCATGCTGTCTTCCTTGAGCATCTGACACTCCAAGCTTGCCTTCTTTACTCTTAATATACTTAACATTTGGGAAGAAAGCATTGATACAAAAAAAGGCAAAGATAGTGCCTAGAAACATGAAACAGGTTTGTATTGGAGAGGTATAACGGCAGATGTGTGGCAGAAGTACGAAAGGTATCTCTCACCTAGAAAAAAATTGTAATAACTGACATTCCCCCTTTAGCCTATTATGCTACCGCAGGATGCCTTAAATCTAGAGCACTCAGCACATTTCCCACTGCGGATGAAAGGATCACTACCACGTTTATTACCAAAAATAAAATGAGAAAGAGGAATCAACAGGTAAAGGGGCCTGCATCCAATTCCCCATCTCTGAGAGGCAAGGTATTGGTGTAAATGGCTGCCAGCTTCCAGATGTTGACTCCAGCTCCGTTGTAAACATCTATATACTTTGTCAGATATGGAGCCTTCCACAGACATCCCTATCTAACACAGTTATGCCACATTAGACATGGGAAAAACCCAAAAAATATTATTGTAAGGCACTTTGGCTCCCATGCTGGGAGAAAGGCAGGGCACTAAAGAAAGAAAGAATTTTTAGATTAAGGCAAATAATTGTTTTCATGTTCAATCGTATTCTAAGCCAAAAATGAAGCTTGAAGTCAAGGTCAGGTGCATCATAATATATATTTGTTATCTTGATTTCAGTATAGCGGAATTTGTTAAACAAGAAGAGATCAGGGAAAGGCCGTTTGCTGTCCTCCCCACTAAGCAACACCTTATTTAGATCTCATTGGAAGATTGCCTTCTATTAAATTCTTCCTCACTTTACACAAAGCCAACAAGGACAAATACCCTTTCAAAATACTGTCAGCGTACTTATAAATAACCAACCAGGAAGTATTAATGTACTGCTAATGCAGCATTGAATATTACTCTGCTTGTGTAGGTTTAATATTCATTATGCTTGTCATTTAAATGGTTAAATGTATCAGGGCAACCAGCCAATGTATATTTTCATCTTCCTCCCACCCCCACCCCAGCTTTTTCTTTGTGGATTTTCTTTTATGCAATAGGAAAGTTAATTGTTAAAACTTTGTCACAGAACCCTTTGTTCCTACTGAAGTCACTTTGCTTGTCTCTCCTAGAGTAAGGACACCAAATCCTAAAAGCTGGCAAGAATGCATATGTTTATTTCACCATTGCTCTGCAATTACTGAATGCCACTTAATTATAGCAACAGATGCTCGAGTGTAGGAACCAGAAAAATCAAACGCCTCATTTCCAGGTTATTTTTTTCCATTGCTTCTGCCAACAGCAGATGTGTGAGCCCCTTGTGCTCTGGCGTAAATACTTATCAAATCCTAACAGGTCACCTATGTCACAAACAACATTTCAGATGCAACTGTTTCACCTGATAATAGGCTCTGAAAATAAAACTGTGAGCTGTAAATACAATGTATTCGGAATGAAATGCCATAATGTGAAATTGCTTTTTCTCTAGCTACATAAGAAGTCCTTGACAGTTTTTGGCAGTGATAAATCACCCTCCCATTAATTGTCTCCTCTCTCATTGTGAGGTGAGCTGCTAAAAGGGGCAGTCAACAAAAATGACTTAAAGGACAAATTTTGGCAAAAAAGACAATGAAGAAATCTGTCACTGCGGTGCCTCCAGTAAACTGTCATGGAACAATCAAAATATATGTAACTGAAGTGTTTATGTCTTTTTTAGAAAGGTTATAGGATGATACATTTACGGATAAAACAGAGGGCTGAGAGAGTCTGAAGCCGATGGCTTTTAAACGATACCCTGGTCCCCAGTCCATTCAAAGGTTATTAATGGTTTGCTACATTTGTTGGGAAAATTCAGTTTCCTTAATATGGTTAATATTTAGGAAAACTAAATATAGTGCCAACAAGACTGAATGCAAAAAGGTGGACTGATGCTGTATATTTTTGCTTTGTTGTCTAAAAAACTCCTTGACACACATGAATACCGAGTGCTCAACAGCATGCAGAATCAAGACCTTACACCTTAAAATTCAGTATTAGTGTTACTTACGCCCCATCTAGGCCATTTCTATACTGCCATATAGATGATCAAAACAGACAATCCACATTGTCTGCTTTGAACTGGATTATAGGAGCCTGCAATGCCATACAATCCAGTTCAAAGCAGATAATCTGGATTTTACATGACAATGTAGAAGGGGCCAAAATCCAGTTCAAAGCAGAAAATCTGGATTTTATACGGCTGTGTAGAAGGAGCCTAAATTGTGAGTACCAAATCTACTCTAATTAAGACTAATTCCAGGCTACATGCAGTTACTACTTTAAATTGCTGAACACAAAGTCAACACTTAGGTCTTTGTTACTAAGTGTTGACCTAGGTCCCTTCTACACTGCCATATAAAATCCAGATTATCTGCTTTGAACTGGATTTTGACCCCTTCTACATTGCCATATAAAATCCAGGTTATCTGCTTTGAACTGCATTAGATGGCAGTGTAGACCCATATAATCCAGTTCAAAGCAGATAATGTGGATTATCTTCTTTGATAATCTGAATTATATGGCAGTTTAGAACGGGCCTAGGTCAACACTTAGCAACAAAGGTCTACTCTAGTCGAAACTAGCAAATGGATTTCGGCCAATAGAAATAATCCCTTCATTAATTGTAAATTAGATTTCCACCACAAAATTTGCAGGTCTGTTCAAAGAGTTGTTTTATTGTTTTCTCTCACTCCCACTCTCCCCTCCTTGTACATACAATTTTTACAGCAGACTACAGAAGTTACATTTGAAAGATCAATCTCAATTTTTCCACTCCACATCCTAGCACATTCTCTAAATAGTTCTTAGCTGGTTCCCACACCAACTTGATTATTGCAACCTTTTCAATTTTATCTATATTGTTCCATTTGCAATTTGTTATTTCCACATTTAACATATCAACTATATATTTATACCAATTTGTCAGAGTCCATTTTTTTAATCTGTTCAAAGAGTTAACCTTATCAAAGGTTTTATATTACAAGTTCCTCCTATTCTGCCGCTCATAAATTACATATCACATTTGATTGTTCCTTGGAAGCACCCTGTTGCTGACTATCTCCCAGGCTCTATATACTGTTAAATTATTAGAGACTTTATATGCACAATGCTAAATGCATACAATTTACTTAAAACTAGCAGTTTTGACTTGTATCTACGGGGCTACATGAAACATTGGCTTGACTGACTATAAAACAGCTTCTTATGTTACCATAAAATAAAATAAAATCCCTAAGTCCATATTGCTGTAATATTTTGATCAGACCAACTGAAAAGGTACAAACTTTTGGAATAAAAAAGTTACTTCTTGAAACCTTTAAAAACTGGAAAAGGAGGAGAAAGTACAGTGACTATGGGTGCAGCTACACTGTAGAAATAATGCAATTCGATGCCATTTTAACTACCATGGCTCCATGCTATGGAATCCTGGGATTTGTAGTTTGGTGAGGTACCAACACTCTTTGGCAGAGAGAGTTAAAGACCTTCTAAAATTACAATTCCCCTGATTCTGTAGCATTGACCCATGGCAATTAAAGTGGTATCCAGAGCCGGCCCTAGGTATTTTTCAAGTGTAAGCGAACAGAATTTTGGCACCCCCCCCCCCAACCAATCACTGAAAAATAAAAGCGTTGGATAAGCAAAAATGTTGGATAATAAGGAGGGGTTAAGGAAAAGCCTATTAAACATCAAATTACATTAAGATTTTACAAATTAAGCACCAAAACATCATGTTTTACAAGAAATCAACAGAAAAAGCAGTCTCGACTGCGCCCCCGTATGTTTTGCGCCCCAAGCGACCACTTAATTCACCTCATTGTTGGACCGGCTCTGGTGGTATCAAACCATATTACTTCTATAGTGTAGATGCACCCTATGTTACTGACATGTATCCTGCATGTTGACTTCACATGGCAGGAGAGGAAGGCTGCACACATTTGGTAAAATCAAGTTCTTAAGGCCATCCTCAATGACTGTGGGCCTATGACATTAGGAAATCAAGCATCCCACTTTTCGGAAAAGGATCATTTTGGACTACTTTGCGATTACTTAAAACTTTACAATACCTATTTATGGCAATATCTGACTATGTATAACAATAATCTTCCATTCAATTTACAGGAGGTATCACTGTCACGTTATGATTTTAGTTTGGCAGACTGGCAGGAAGGCGTGGTACTACTTTTGTAATATTTTTATGCAAAATTGTGTTTCTTGACCACTTGATGAAAAGAAGACCAATTCATGGGTAAAGACCGTGTTTGCTAAATCTGGATTCCACACTTATCTATCTGAAAAATGTGTTAAGTTGCTTGCTGCTGATTTTTGTTGCTACAAAAATTGTTGCATGAATCCACAAAGTGTTGGTACAATTCATTTTGTTTCTGAAAATCAGAAATATCGGGATATCATGAACACTGATTGCTGATTCTTTAAAATTATTGTGAGTCTATAAATGGACAATAATTTTATCAACACATATTTCTTCTCTACATGGGCAAGGCGTTTACAGCATTTTATATTTAAATTGTGTGAGAGAGGAAAATACATTGTAAGGTACAGTGCCAAGAAATATGGCTTAAATAAGCAAGTACTGGGGGTAAAAAGAAAGGCAACATCAAACTGGGTGGGGGAGAGAGTGGAAACTTTCAAATTCTTCTGATATGGGTTTGTTCTGTACTCAGTTATATATTGTTTAAATGTAGATAAATGTACTCTGTGTACTCTTTTTAATGTCTCTTGGACGTCAAAGATGGGAAAGAAATAGAGGGATTGAAGTTCTTCTGTTTTGCTTTTTTGGTGATGAGCCAGTCTGAGAGCTTGCTGTGAGCATATGGAGATAGCATATTTGCAAGTCCATCTCTGGAGGATTGCAAAAGGCCCTTAGCTTGTGAAAAACAGCAATGTTATTTTTTTTAACGTTCCCTATATTTAGAGATTAAATCGCTCACTGCACAAACCCATTTGGAGCAGGCGAGAAGGTGAAAAGGATAATCAGTACAGTCACTGGTCCGTGTTTCCTAAACGCTTTTGAAAACATTACTGTGCGCAGGCATAAAATTAGCGGCAGGACCTTAAAAAGGCTGGCATTTAGCATGACTTTTTGGAAAGTGACACCCTCATTTTTTTCTTGTAGGATATCATTAAATTTCAATCGCCCTATGGCAGTGCCTTTCCATTAATAACCAATTCACTGTGTCACTTTGGCTCTCCTTTGAAATAATGAGCCTTTGCTTCGCTTTAATAAATTTAAACATATTCTCAAGGCCAGAGAAGATAGGAAACCGCAGATGGGCTGAGAAAAACACGATTCATAAATCCTTAACTGCCTGAGATCGTTGAGAGCAAAACAAAGTAACACTCGTAAAATATTAAACAATCCCAGCTGTATGAGTGAAGCTTCATTAACAAAAATGGACTATTTACTGCCTTCTATAGAGCCTGTGGGTGGAAGGATTGGAAGAAGTAATCTTTAGAAAAACAGTGTCATCCTCATTTTGATTCTCTAATCAACTGATGGCAGGACAGACACATATATTTAACAAGCCTATGTGGGGGGGAATGGTTTGTTTGTTTGGCTTATAGAAAACAGACACTGTTATTGACTTTAAACACTACGAATTATGCTTCCTAATGGTAGAATCACAGAACCAGAGGAAAATAAAAATCTGTCTCTGACCCTGAGACTTTTGTCTCAAACATGATTAACTTTATTTTAAATCACAGAAGGACTTCTGCTATATTCCAAGAAAAAAACACTACAGTACGAACAATGGTGGGACTTCTTGTGGGTTTCTGTCTCCCATACTTTCATTACTATGTAGACAGCTTTGTTGGCATACCTGTTCGATAAACAGAAAAACAAGTCGTTTCATCATTCACTACTGTTTACCTGAGGGGACAAAAACAGCATACTCAAGTAAATATGTTTGAGTACAGCAAAAATGTGCATATTCAGAAGTATGTCTCTGAAACATATCAGAGTGCTCAGTGGAGCTAACTTCCATGTAAGCATATGTGGAACTACATATATATCATAGTAAGAACAGTGAACCAGAGGTAAGTTATAATACAACACATTAAATGTATATCTGGTTGTATCGTTTTAGCATTGAGGATCAGTGTGGTCTTTTTCTTTACATATGGGCAATGCACATTTAATGTTATGGTTGAGCCTTCTGGCTCCGATACTAGGAGACGGGGTCGTAAGACTCCTCGAGAGTCAGACTCTTTTGAGGAGCGTGAAAGGAAACGGCTCCGGGACTTATTTGCAGAACCAACAGATGAGGACTCATTTGAGGGTTTTACCGAGGGAATGGAGGAAGAAATGGTCAGCTCGGAGGAGGATGACATGGAGTGGACTCGTGTGAGGGAGGATTTGGGTGTCACCGGCAATGAAAGCATGGGAGGCGATTGGCGGGTTGCAGGATCAGATCCATGGACGGGCTGGAGAGATGGAGCGGGATCCACAGCTGGGGATGCTGTGGGGCGTAGTCAAAGGTGTTTTAGCTCTGATGAGGATGATGATGATGGGGCACCTGGGATTAGGATGGCAGCTGACAGCGATGATGAGTTTGAACTGGGATAAAATGGGGTTTAGGATCAATGTCTAATTGCGTTGGGCAAGGTAATCTGGACGAACGCTTGGGCTCTTGTTGGGGAACTTCCTAAGACGGGTGTGACTCGTTGCTGGATACGTAAGTTACTAAGGACACTGGGCATAGACGGCGGGAGGTACTGTGTGGGGTTTTTCTGTGCAACTTGTGTTTAATCTTGATAGCTTGGACCTCCGTCGTCTTTTTGACGGACATTAATTACCTACTCTGGATTGACGCTGGACTGACTGACTTCGACCCCGGATTATCCCTTCTGTGGCTATCGGTGGGACTTGTGGAATTCTAGACGTCTGCATTTGGCTTTCGACCTTGGACCGGATTGAGACCCTGCTGACCGCCGTTACCCTGATTGATGTGCCTGGACCCGGATTTCGCTCGTTGCACGGAGGAGTAAACAGCCTGATTTACTCATCTGTAGCGTTTGAGTAGCAGAGAGGAATCTGCTGCCAGTTTATTGTGTTCATTCTGACCTCTGTTAATCCTCTTTTGTTTGCTAAATTTGCCAGGCTGAAGTAAGCACTTTTGATTTAATCCGGACTAAACTCCTGTTTAATCCGGTTTATCCTTTTGAACCGTTTTAGTTCAAACGGAGCTGTTTTTTGTTACTTTTCACACTGAAGTCAAGTGTTTGCCAAATCCTTTGTTTCCTACGGGCATTTTCAGTTTTGTAACTTCAATAAACTGAGTTTTACTCTATTTGGTGGCGTTCTGTCTTTGACATTTAATATGGTTTTATACAGCCAAATGATAATTCTCCCTGCACAAATTGGTATTGCCACAATTATATTTAAAAAATAAGTTATTCGGGACTGGGGCTTATATTGCTCCACAATTTGCCATGCACACAACTGGAAGTGAATAAAGTGCTCTGTAGGACACCCTAGATCTAAGAAACCTCCATTCTGTCCTGAAAAAGTTCAGAGGACTTTATGACTGTACCGTTAATTGTTTACCTTATACGATAAAGTAGCAATTTTGCATCTATTCATAGCACTTCTTTCTTCTATGCCGTTTTTCAAGGGAGGGGCCCCCCAGTGGTGCAATGGGTTAAACTGCAGACTGAAAGGTCAGCGGTTCAAATCCAGGGAGTGGGTTGAGCTCCCATCTGTCAGCTCCAGCTTTCCATGCGGGGACATGTGAGAAGCCTCCTACAGGATGGTAAAACATCAAACATCCGGGCCTCTCCTGGGCAACATCCTTGCAGACGGCCAATTCTCTCACACCAGAAGCGACTTACAATTTCTCAAGTCGCTCCTGTCACAAAAAAAAACGAGGGGAATCAAAATACTAATATGAGCATTCCCAAAGAGAAGGCAATTTTCTTTAAAGAAAAAGAAATATTATATAACAGGGTTGCTGTTTTCTTGAATTTCCCAGCCTTGTCAGCTTCTGTAATATCATATACTCATTATTAATTACTATCTCCAAATATATGGGAATAAGCAGGATTTTCTTTTGAAAGCTCTGTGGGGCCTATAGACCTTCAGATATTGTGAGATTCCAGCTTACCATCCGTTACCATTGGCCACACTGGCTCAGGCTGAACGTCATTAGGGTCCAGCAATATCTGGAAGGCCATACGTTCCCTTGATCTGTGTTTAAAAGGGGGAAATTTAGCAATAATGAATAATTTGAATAAAATAATTTAACAGAACCATATACTGTATTGTCATGTGCTGTAAACTGGTGAGAAAAATGTAACCAATTTCATCTATAAACATAATAAAAGTGAAAAAATGTGTATGTGTGTATGTGGAGGAGGTGTCCACTTACACAGACAGCCTCCCACCTCCACAAACAGCTATAGTTTCCACTGGGCAGGAGACACCATGGCCCTCCCTCCACTGACATGCAGGTTATAGGGAGTGCCATGAACATGTAGCCAGCCCCTGCCAGTGTCCCCCACAAACACCATTCTGCCCCCCCCCCCAAGTGAAGGCTTTCATGCAGGGATAAGTACAACTTTTCCCAAACCTCTTGTTCAGTTGCTGATCAATTCCTCTGTTAATTGTGTGCCATAGGAAAGGGAAGGAAAGGGGTAAAGGAGAGGCAGTGGGCAGGGTCATGTAAATTAAGGAACCCTGGGATGTTCATTGTGAAGGAAAAACAGAACATCTAGGATGAAATTGACCTACATCAGGTCAGCACTGTTAATCCAACCAAAGATGGATCCTGAACAAACTTGCCACTGATAGGGGGACTTGCAACCCCTTCACTGATACTGTGACCCCCACCGACAATGAGCTGGGACCAAACTTGGCACAGAGAAGTCCCATGACCAACTGAACATACTGCAGGGGTTAGTGGGAATGGATCTTGATTTTGGGAGTAATAGTTCACCTACATCCAGAAACTGAACCCAGCTGATGACAGATCTGGACCAAACTTGGCACACAGCCCCAACATAGCCAATTGTGCATACAGGCCTGGTTTGCAGGTGATTGACCTTGGATCTGGGAGTTGTAGTTCACCTTTATCCAGAGAGCCCTGAACCCAGCCAACAATGGATCTGGATATTACCTAATATCCCACAACATACAATGCCTTCTTCTAATTACCTGGGCACTGCTGGGTCACCACACTAGTATTAAAAATAAGAGGAATAGATATTCTTGAAAAAGAAGAAAATCTTTATCTTAGTGTCTTACTTTTTCTCAGATGACAAGTTGCTGCATTCTGTCCCATGCTTTGAGTTCCAAATGCCCATATGATAGTGTCTATCTTTCAGTCCACCAAGAAATGATGGAAATAATGGATTGGGCATAGACTACAGAAAAGCTCTTGCTGAAAAGAACCAGGAACAAGGTATAATCCTAAAATCTATCAGAAAAAGGAACCTGTTCAGTTGCATTAATAATCAATTCTACTCTGATATCTATGAACTGAGAATGAATTGGATCTTATTTCAGGGTTATATATTTCACGATAAGATTTTTTTTGCATTGTTATAAGAAAATCCTGAGTAATTAATGGGAATGCCATAAGCTGACAGGCAACTTCAAAGGTGTACACACACACATCAGCATTGTGTAATAATATATATTTCATCCATCCTTGAAAGCATTTTTCCTATATATGCGAATATTTATCAAACCAATAGCACTATCACTGCATTCAATGTCTACCATTCTAAAAAATAAAAATCTGTATTATGTTTAAGTAAAAATATGTTCTGAAACACTTATTTACATTAAAATGTTTTACTACATTAAACTCGAAAGTGATGTTTGTGATAAAACGGTGGTAATCCAAAGAGAACTACTACATGAAGAAATTCTTTACACAGATTCATTCTTTATACTCTTCAACATTTAATTGAAAATTAGGACATAGAGTATGGCCAAGACAGCAAAAGTTATTAATGGGGAAGAAATTCCCAGCTACAAGAGTCTAGCCTTTTGCTTTAACCTGATCCCACTGGGAAGGACATGGTTTTGTTCTTTCTATTCTAATCTACATAGCTGGCCTAATAGAAGGCAAATTACCTCTGCACTGTGAACTCAGTTTGCAGCAACTGTTGTTAGTTAAGAACAAAGGGGGGAAATGGGAGAAGATAAAGAGAAACTGGGACATTTTTAAACCAGCTGAAAAGGTGGAATGAGAAAGTTATAATATAGGCTGTTCCTGCAAATTGGGATTGTTGGAGGGTATGATTCTTCTTCTAAAGAACCATGGCCCCATCCAGACAGGCCCATATTCCGGAAACCGATTGAGTTTTTATTGAAGGTGTCCAAACAACGCCTCCAGTAAAAACAAATTAATTTGGAATAAATAAATTAAATACCTGGCAAGATCCGCAACGTAAGATAAGATCCGGATCTTACCAGGTATGGACCTGAGGACTGCGTCACGTCATTCTGGAGGCCGAAAGACCGAGGGCACCCACCCCTCCCCCCCCAAGCCCCCAATTTGCCCCTAAAAATAAAGTAAAATGTACCTGGCTGCCATAAGTTGTCTCCTTGTGCCCTCCTGGTGTGAAGAAATGACGTGCCAAGAGGCATGTAGCCACCCCCACCCCCCAAGAAAGCCCAGGTTTTTTGAGGGGGGGGGGAGTGGAGACACAAATCCTCACCAAAGTGGGTTTTTAAAACCCGTTTTGGCGCAAATTTTGGAAGCATCCCATGTCTCACAATTTTGATATAGCTCGGCCAACAGTGCCAAGGCTGACAACATAATAACATCTCTAAAGTAATGCAGTTAACTTCTGCACAACAGTAAATCAACACTATTCAAAAACACAAGCAAAAACAAAGTAATACAGTTGGACAGCATGTGCCATATGCTGAATTATTTTCTTTTTTAATACTTCAAATGCTATGAAATGTTAATATATATCCTGTCTAAATAATATATAATAAGCTCTGTGTTTGTAAACACCCATCGTATAAGCTTAATAATCCTTGGACAAATTTACATATCTACTTTGCCCCATACAGTAGGATTCATTCATCCATTCAAACACTCCTCCAGCTATTCATGGTATGTATTTATGACCTCTAAGCCCACCAGGGTCTCCCAGTACAATGCATAATTCAAAAAGTCATTTTTAAAAAACAAAAAATTAACTGAAAAGTTTATTCTATGTATCCTTCCTAACTCATCTATATACCACTACCAAGGGTTCCATTTCGATATAAACCAACAAATGGAGTCAAATACATGTGACTGTTAGTGGAATCAAAGTGCAAAGGTCAAAATAAGTTTAACTAATTAATGGAGAGGTCTTAAATGCCCTAAACATACCATATTCCATCTGATCCTGGAAGCTAAGGAGGATCAACTCTGATTAGTACTTGGATGGGAGACCATCAACTAATACCAGCCTACATTTCACAAGAAGGAAGTGGCAAAACCACTACTGAGTATTTCTTGCCTAAGAAGACCCTATGAAAGTCATTGGGTTGCCATAATTAAATGGAAAACATGAAGGCACACATATACACACAATGACGGATGAGAAAGAAATTGAGAACCATTACCAGCTTGAGGCTGATTAGTATTGCATAGTGGCCTGCTGATCCTTTCGGAGACCATTGCATGACATAATTTTAAAACAGGAATGAATTAAAAATAACATTTATTTTTAAGTTTTCCAAAGAGGAAAGAAGCAGAACTAAGTTTCCAATTTCTTTTTTAAAAAGAAATGTAGTGTAGTTTTGTAGTTTTGCTTTCCATGCTCATGCTCTCTCTCTCTCTCTCTCTCTCTCTCTCTCTCTCTCACTCTCACTCTTCCTCCCCCTCCAAACTGCCTTTTATCAGCTAATATGTGAAACAATTGTAATGTGGAGCATGTAAGCAGTCTTTGCCACTGGGCCCTCATAAATCTTGCCAGTTCCCAGTGAACAACACCAAATATTTGCAGCTGAGGAACATTTGGTCTGCTTTAAATTAACATATCTCAGCAGTCAGAAGTCATTAAGCTTTGCCAATGATTTGAAACCATTTTTCCATTTCAAAAGCGACACTGGCTGTTACTTTTTTTTCTCCCCCTGGATGAAGAAGGTAGCAAGAAACAAAAGCAGTGAAATGAAAATGGGTTACGAATGGAAAAAAAACCCGACAAAGACTTTGAACTGCTTATAGTTAATCTCTTATTTAGTTTGTTGTTAAAATATATAACATTTACATATATAATCAAATCATAATTTAGGTCCAGGCAAATTAATTTAATCAGCAAAATATGTGATTTTAAAAGTTGTGGAAATATGCCTTTCTTTTCTTGTTTAATTCCTTGTGAATATGTCTTTATTGAAATATGACTGAAATCTTGATGGTATTCAATTTAAGAATAGAGAAATGTGTAGAACAAAGTTCAAAGGCTAAGTCCAATGTCAGTCCTACCCTGAATAGACCAAGCCCCTTCCACACAGCTGTATAAAATCCCACATTATCTACTTTGAACAGGGTTATATGGCAGTGTGAACTCAAATAACCCAGTTCAAAGCAGATATTGTGTATTATCTGCCTTGATATTCTGGGTTATATGGCTGTGTGGAAGGGCCCCTTCTGAAAACTCAGTTATTTAAGTACCATTGACTTAAGTGATCTTATCCTTTTATCTTCAGTATGGCTAACGCTGGAGCTAGCCCCATGTGAGTTATTAGCCTGTTTGGAAAACATGAGTTACGGTCTAACCTAGAGAAGCAGTATACATGAAAGTAAATAAATTATTTCCAGTGGAATCTAAGAAGTGTGATGTAGTAGGTTGTGACTATTGCAGTGTGGACCAATTCCGGATCCCTTTGTAAAGCCATATTATTGTATTTTCAACATTTTCAACATTTAGTTAATATTTGATCTCTCTCTCTCCCCCCCCCCCCCCAAAAAAAAACACAACAACAATTGGAGTGTTCTACAGTGGCAGCAAAAAGGAAATGGAACTTGGGTGTCACCGGCTTCATTTATCCATAATTAAACACTCCAGTAGTTTCTACTACCAAATGGGGAAGCATCTTTAAAAAAACTGCAAAGCATTTTGCTTTTTGAGAAGTCAGAACAGCAAGCAGAAAAAAAAGCACAGAAGAAACATCCAGCTCTGCATAGGAGTTTTGTTAGTAATTTTCTTACATTATGTTTCAACTGCAAGACAGAGCAGATATTGATACATTCAAAAATTAGAAGAGAAATGCAATCTAATTTTAAAAACCAATGAGGATGTCATTTTTGTTTGCTTAGTACTTTAACCAATATGTAGAACAATACAGGCAGTCCCCAAGTTCTGTAGGTTTGTTCTCAGGTTGGATTTGTTTATAAGTCATAATAGGTACATGTTTCTGTGTAACTCCAGCTTATCTATCTGTCTGTCTGTCTGTCTGTCTATAAGCTTTGGATAGCATAGGGAAGGATTAACACCCCTGTGGCATTTGCTTTGCCACCTGTGCCCCTGTTCAGAAGACTTCGCCTCACTTTCTGTCCCTGTGAAAAATTTGGCTTGCTGTGAAAACAAAGATGGGGATAAAATTTCAGCTGAGACACCTTTTCTCCCTGATAACTTTTTCAGGAGTGAATTTCCCTTCTGAAGGGTAGCTTTCTCTCACATCTGTTCTTAACTATGAATCGTCTGCAAGTCAGATGTTTGTAACTCAAGGACTGCCTGTATTATAAACATTGGGATTTCCCCTGAAAATAGGACATCTTGATAAAATAAGACCTAGTAGAGATTTTGGTGACTGGCCAAATATAAGACCTTCCCCTAAAGTAAGACCTAGCAGGAGGGAGCCGCTGCCGAGGAAGGAGCCCTCTCCCCTTCCCTTTCCTCTCGCTCGCACCCTCTAGCCTGGGCCGGCCACCGAGGGGCTCAAAGGCGGAGAAAGACCCAACCATCTGGTCACTTCCCTCTCTCCCTCCCTGGCTCCCTGGGAGGTCCAGCCCCACACACTCAACTCGCCCTTGCTGGATTTCTCCCAAGTTTTCATCCACTCAGCAGGGAGCGCGTCCCCATTGCCGCTGCTGGAAGCGCCCAGATGTACGAACAACAGGCAGACAGGCAAGCAAGCATGAAGAGGCCCACCGTGCCTTCCTTGGTGGAGGCACCATCGTCAAGGAAGGCACGGTGGGCTCCTTCTTGCTTGCTTGCTTGCTGCTCTTCCATCCTGGCGCTTCCAGCAGGAGACAGGGAAAATGGTAGCAGCAACGGGGATGCGTTCCCTGCCGGATGGCTGCTTCTGCTGCTGCTTCTTTCCTCTCGTTCCTTCTTTTCTTCCAAAGCAGTGCTGTTTCTGTTGCCAATTTGGAAGAGAAGAAAAGAGAGGAAAAACAGGAGAACGGCGAGCGGACTCCTAAAGTCCCTCCCCCGCCCACGGCTTTGGTAGAAGATGAAGAAAGGAGAGGGAAAGGGCGAGCTGGGTCCTAAAGTTCCTCCCTCGCCCACTGCTTCAGTAATAAAGACAAACATTATTTTTGAAGGCTTTCATGCCTGGAATCACTGGGTTGCTGTGAGTTTTCCCGGCTGTATGGCTATGTTCCAGAAGCATTCTCTCCTGACATTTCACCCACATCTATGACAGGCATCCTCAGAGGCTGTGAGGTCTGTTGGAAACTAGGCAAGTGGGGTTTATATATCGATGGAATAATGTCCAGTGTGAGAGAAAGAACTCTTGACTGCTGGAGACAACTGTGAATGTTTCAGTTAGCCACCTTGATTAGCATTGAATAGCCTTGCAGCTTCAAGGCCTGGCTGTTTCCTGCCTGGGGGAACAAATATGGAACCAGACATTGAGCATCTCATTAGCTAAAAGCAGCCTCATAAGATATGTGCAGTGTGCCTAGGAATTTGTTCATAGTTTTTTTTAACTATAGTCCGGCCCTCCAATTGTCTGAGGGACACTGAACTGGCCCCCGGTTTAAAAAGTTAGGGGACCCCTGGTTTAGACTCATATCATCCACTTCAAAGCAGATAATCTGGATTAAGAAACCTGGTTTTTATGACAGTTTAGACTCATATCATCCACTTCAAAGCAAATATCATCCTCTGCTTCAAAGCAGATAATCTGGATTCAGAAACCTGTTTTCTATGACAGTTTAGACTCGTCATCCACTTCAAAGCAGATATATGGTTATGCTGTTTTGTGATGACAACTCTGTACAGTATATAATAAATGTTCTCTTTTTTTGTCCAACAATAAATGTGAATTCGTCTTCATGAAAAAATAAGACATCCCCTGAAAATAAGACCTAATACATCTTTGGGAGCAAAAATTAATATAAGACACTGTCTTATTTTAGGGGAAACAGCATATATCTTTATTTGGCTTCTAACTCTGGTGTACTTTGCATCATTCTGCCTATATTACTTACAAGTATATTTTAAATGTATTACACACATACTAATATACTAATTTATTTTCCATCTATATAGGAATAAAGGCAACTCAAAACTTAAAAACCATACAAATATATTGTGAAATCCAGACTTGTCTCATTTGAAGTAGATACACTATAATCAGTTTGACATCAGTTAGTCAAGACTATACTGTAATATGGAGCCCCCAGTAGTAAAGCGGCTTAAACTGCTGAGCTGCTGAACTTGCTGACTGAAAGGTTGACAGTTCGAATCTAGGGAGCAGAGTAAGCTCCCACTGTTATCCCCAGCTTTGGCCAACCTAGCAGTTCGAAAACATGCAAATGTGAGTAGATCAATAGGTACCGCTCCGGCAGGAAGGTAACGGCATTCCATGCAGTCATGCCGGCCACAAGACTTTGGAGATGTCTACTGACAACACTGGCTCTTCGGCTTAGAAATGGAGATGAGCACCAACCCTAAGTCGGACTCGACTAGACTTAATGTCAGGGGAAAATCTTTACCTTTACTACACTAAAATATACACATTAAAAATATATATCTAAAAATTCATCATCTTTCAGAACCTATGTTCCTAGTGGTTGCTACTTGTTCCATCTTTCTCATCCTTTTTGGAAATAATGAAATATATAATTAAACTCTAGAACTATTTTGAAGAAGATGCCAACTCAAATGATTTTTTTCAAAAAAATTATGATTGATAAATTTGATGCAAAGATTTTGGACGAAGATGAAGAAAAAATAAGAGACAGCCTGAATCTGTTCAGGATAACAAAAAGGAAACAGAAATGTCTTTTCACTTTTATATATGTCTTAATTCAATTTTAAAACTGCATATGATCAAATGGACGTACATGCCAGGAACAAAACTAAACAAATCTTACTCACTGACCTTAAGCTTCTGTAATGGAAATGTTATACCATCACTGCCAGATATATACTTGGCCAATAAATCTGCTAAGAAAAAATCCAGGACCTTTTCCTGGGATTTTTCTTCCTGCTTAACTCAGCATTCCCTAAAACTAGTGGAATGCAGATCTCTGCACATACTATGGAAATTTTCCACTTGTATCACATTTCACAGAAGCTTTAGAAAAACAAGCTTTATGAACAGAAAGAAATTAGTGTTATTCTCAGCTAATCATTCATTTTACAAGTACTTAAGGCTTTGATAAAAAAAATTGTCAAGGTTACTGAGGATATGTAAGTAATGTATTCACTTGCTACCTTTTAATTCCAGGGTAGTTTATATTTTATAACAATCTTTCTGAAAAGCTCTTGAGAAGACAAGTAGATTTCATGACAAGCAGTACTTAAAAGGAATTAAACAGTGCTGTGAATTTTATTACTAAAATGTATTGTCTTGAATAGGAAAAGACCATGAAAATCAGGTTTTAAGAACGTTAAAAACTTGGTACACAAAATTTTGCACATTTAGGAAAACATATTTATTTATCTATATTTATTCCATTTCTATGCCGCTTTTTCTTGTTGTGGGACCCAAGAAGGCTCACCAAGTTAAAACCTTTCCTCTCACTAATAACAAGAGAGAATAACATTCCAAAAAGTGGTAATTTGTATGGCATTTGCCAACTGGGGGAGGAATATATGAAATTTTATTTCTGAGAAGAAAAGGATGTGAAAGTACAGGAGATGCAATAAACATGAGCTTCCTGTTGTTTTTGACTCTATTTCACATCAAAATTTACTCTATTTCCTGACATAATATGGATGTAATATGAAAGTGTCCTACTAAACTATAGGCCTTTCCCATGCAACAAATCTAAGTTGGAGAAAATATGTGAGCAACTCCCTAGCTGTGAAATTTTCTCCCCAGGAAGAGTTGGCTGGCTCCATCCCTCTGGAGTTTCTGGTTGGGTGGTTAAGACTGTATGATTTTGTTTGACTTTAGGTTCTTAAAACCAAGGATAGCTTCTATTGTAGTATGTATGCTATTTTTAGAAACTGTTTTTTCTAGAAATTGCTTTAAAAATGTTCTGGATATTTAACCTTTTGGTTGTTTTTAATCTTTGTATAACACAAATCTTACTTTGAAAACCATATGATAGATTCACCTTAGGGTTGCCATAGGTTAGAAAATGACTTGAAGGCACCCAACAGCAACAACAGCAATCACCTTCAAGGGGCCAAAATTACTTTCAACAAACCTAAAGTTCTATCATACTATTTACTGCCAAATAAAAAGTATATGGAATAATACAAATAAGCAGAAAGAAAATAATTTGACTTATCCTTTTAGAGACACAATGGTCACAACTCCTGAAAGTTCTCTATAGTGCCACTACTTCTGGGATAAATAAAATAATCTATTTTAAAAGAATTGATTTAACTTACATCAAAAGGTTAATAGTGCTTCTTTTAAAATTAGTCTGCAGAGCCTGAATCTGGAATATTCAATCAATAAATGATTAACCTTGAAAATTATAATATTAAAATCAAACCCTTCTATTTTGGTTTGGTGGAACCCTGGTGGCGAAGTGTGTTAAAGCGCTGAACTGCTGAACTTGCAGACCGAAAGGTCCCAGGTTCAAATCCCCCGAGCGGAGTGGAGTGAGCGCCCACTGTTAGCTCCAGCTTCTGCCAACCTAGCAGTTCGAAAACATGCCAATGTGAGTAGATCAATAGATACCGCTCCAGTGGGAAGGTAACGGCACTCCATGTAGTCATGCTGGCCACATGACCTATGGACAATGCTGGCTCTTCGACTTAGAAATGGAGATGAGCACCAACCCCCAGAGTCAGACATGAAACCTTTACCTTTTACCTATTTTGGTTTGATATGAAAAATCTATTACGTTAAAAGCAGTAACACTGTAAGCAAGGGCTAGGCAATTGTTGAGAGTTCTGTGTTTTACATTCTACCACTAATGGATCCCCAAGAGCTGCATCCACATCTTGTGACCATGCTTTTGGGGGCCAAAACAAGATAGTTCAAATGGTGGGCAAGTGGTGGAGAACAGATTTCCACACTGTTCACCAGTGCAGCCATTGTGCTGGCTCAGAGGTTGTCAGTGTAGTTGCCCTTGATGCAGATCCAGAGTAGCCCATTCCAGATCAGTATCGAGGTAACTGCCCTGTCAAGATGCACCCTAAGTCACCCAGCAGGAATTTATCCTTGTATATCTCTCTCCTAGAAGCAAATTGGCTTAATTTGGATTTAGCCACAATTGAGTTTAGCAAGCATCCTTTAGATTAATTCAGATTAAAGCCTAAAGAAACTGGATAATTTCTCCAAGACAATGTCAGGTGTAGGATTCGGTCTTTCTCCTGAGCATTAAGCAACTTTCTTCAAGTTAAACCAGATCATCCTACATGCATTTTGTGGCTGCCCACAGACTGATCTAACCTCACACCAAACTAAATAGTTGTTGTTGATATAATATGTAGAACATTTAAATGGTTGGTGTAGATGGGGCCTCCGAGAGTCAGGAAAGTGGCCAATTTTGTTTCTTAGGAGACAAATAATTCTGAGACCTCTACATCTTTTACCCTACTTGTGGTGGCCTCTATTAGGCCCTCGTGTCATTTCCAGTACCTGACCTCTCTACTCTCAACCTGCTAAGTTATGGCTCTTCTCTCCCTAAGTGGTCCAGAGAGAAAGAGTAATTGCTTGGGAAGATTTAGTAGTGTTAGGGACCAATTTTCCATTGGTCTTTGTCCAATGAAAAATGAAACAACTTTTCTTCTGCTCCTCAACCTCCCATTGGGAATAGCAAGGAAAAAGGACTGGGAGTCAGTAGACAAGATGGGTTAGATAGCCAAAACACCATGGTGGCTAAAAAGAAGTTGTAAAGTTTCCAGGAATAAATGAGACTGGCTGTTTTAGATCCATATTTTACTTCTTTGTGAATCATTTATAGGTTTTTAAGATTCATTCTCAGAAAAAAACAGATAAAGGAAACCTCTTGCAGTGATTATATTGTACTAACATCTCAAATAGAATCATCATCAGGAATAATCCCAAAAATCATGCATATAGGAAAATGTCCACACTAGAACAGGTCTTTAGCATTTGGTAGCACTGGTCCTCTTTATATGAAGAAAGAGAAGAATCAGATAGAGGTCTAATATATTTTTTTGAAATCTTTTTCATGATAAAATTTTCCTCACTTTCATTCTCCCGCATTCTCTTCATTTAAATGTTCTACATATTATATCAACAACAAATATATTGTATTTAAGAGTTTGCAAATGGTTATGGTTCCAGTTTAATAGTTAAGTTTTTGGTATAGTATTAAATCTTCATTTAATTAAATCTATACTTTGTGAACATTCTGCAGGCTGCATTAAGCTATTCTTATATCTTCATGTGACAGAAGAATAAGGAAGACAGCTGGCCTTTGTATTAAATGTTCTTTGTATTAAATGTTTTACGGAGACCACTCACAAACACACACGTATGCACAAACAGAGTAGGTCAGGAAATTAGACATCTTATCTTTGGGTCTGTTAAAAAGGACCAATAACCTCAGCCTCCAGCACTCCAGTGTGATAACTGCTTTTACAAAATGAATTTTTGACTTTTTCACAGCTTAGCTACAAGTAGACACTATCAGTGAAACAGCATTTCCCTGTAATATGATGGAAAGCAAAAGATTTCAACATCTGACAGAAGAAAATGAACAACTGATAAACAATCTTTGAAATGCTCTCGCTGCAACATATGCTGTTCACAATGATTTGCATTTTTATTATTGTTGACTTTCATGACAGGCCGATGGTCAGCTAAATATACAATAACGTGAAACAAAACTAATTAGAGGTCCACCATCCCATTTTAGACACGAACAAAACAAGCCAATAAAAAAGAGGTCTTAAGCATAGAGTATATATAATTTGAAAGAAATCATCACATTTTTCATTTGTGAACCAATTAAAAATTATTTTTCTGCTGTTGTAAGATACCATCTTATGTCATATGCAATTATGTCAGTGCGGAATTATGGCCTCTACATGAATCATAAACAGATCTTCGAAATAAAACCAGTAGCTTAAGGTTATTACTATCAATACTGTGAAAGGTGCATTCCTTAATAATATATCTCAATAAATCTCAATGAACTCAAGACCATTCTTTTTCTCTAAATACCAGAATCTCTGTATTGTAAAAAATAATCATGTTTTCAAGTCTTTGAATGAACATTTTGAAGTGCTTGTTTATATGTGGATAGTGGATACCCTTCCCATAGGCCCAATCTACACTGACTTTTTAGGTAAGTGTGGGATCACCTCAACCTGTGGGTATCTACAAATTGCACAGAGAGTGATCCAATTTAACCTGGGAAAAACTGCTTAACATGGCTGCACCCCGAGTTAAAAAAAACACACACAGGGGAAATACTACACCAGGATTCAGGCTTTTCCATGTCAATGCAGTGCAGACATTCACTGCCAATTCCTATTTGGAATCAGAGGTGAGCCATCTTGTACTCACGTAGCCCAGAACCACAGGATGGCTGTCCCATCCTGCCCTCTTCCACCCTGTTGCTGACAGCTACAAGGATGACAAAATAACATTGCTCATTTTCAGCCGTTTCTTTTCCTGGTTCTGTGCCATATGAGAGATAAAAGAACCTGGAAGGAGTGGGGGCTCCTGCCGCTGGCAATTCATAGTGCCTGTCCAGCCACATGGTGGGCCAGAACTGGCATTTTGCATGCCAGTTCCTCCCCACATTATATCTCTGCGTAGAACCACCCATAGTTGCTTTAAATCTGAGTCTGATTAATGTTAAGCTGAACTGGAGAAATAAAGCTAATTTAGCTGTCATAATGGTAATGAACAAGATTACCTACATATATTGGATTTGACCCAAACTCAGCCATATTTACAGTAAACCTATAGAAATATTGAAGCCTAAGAGTTAAGTTAGTCATGACATTAGGATCTACTTTAAATAGGCTTAGGTCAGGATCCACACTGCAAAAAAGAGCATTACCAAGAAGAATAGCACTGAGAAAGTACAACTGACAGAATAGCAGTTTAATTAGGTTTTGGAATCAAATAAAGAGTTCTGGCAGAAAATTGCAGACCATTTGAGAAAAAAGGAGATTACAATACAACACCTTTCATTATAATTACCCATTTTTAGAGATGTGATGAAATAGTGGTCAGCAAAATTGCTGCTTTTAGAGGATGGTAGCTTGAATTCTCAGAGCCATTCAACACAAAACAAAACCATCCCCACACACCATTGCATAAGTCAAATTCCAGCTTTAGTTTGATGTGATTTTCAACAATTTGAAAAGCTCCATATGCAAAAAGTTATCAGGTCTGAAACAATTATTAACGTTAGTCATTGCTAAAAGGAATGCTAATTTGTCATTTGGGCTAATATCAATCACACAGTTTGCTAAATCGTTGTTAGTTAATTATCTACTAGTCTTCAAAGTATACCACAAGATTTATAAAGAATAGTGCATTTGTATTCATTGTATTGGTTCATTAAAATGTCCTTAATGTTGTTTAAAAGTTTTATTCTACAAACCTGGTAGGCTTTTTTTCCAGATTAGTTTACAAAATTCATAATATGCATGATGTTGAGGATAATGGGACACTAATATATTTGGAAATGTAAACTCTAGGGAAAGTTTTCCTAAAATATGTCACTGATCTGCATTTCTGTTCTCTTTTTTCCACTGCCAGCATGAACATTGATCATTCTCCCTTTAAGCACTTTGTTTACTCAAGGTTAATAAGCAATAATATGTTTATTTCAGCTAGTACATGCTGAAAAATAAGTAACTGGCTACAAAGATCAATCAGCGAAACAAGGGTGGTGAATTCAGTGCTTCTGAACATATCCAAAACATTTTCCTGCACAACATGGGTTCTGCACGCCCTCTGCCTTCCTACTTGCAATCAAGAAGCATGATCTTCAAAGATTAGTTACTATTTCATATGTTTTGCATGGTAGAGTCAGGGATCTCAAGTTCAATTGTATAGTATCTCTTATTTAAAAGATCAGATACACAACAAATTATTATTGGATGTTATTCTCTGTGTTCACTTTAGCATGTTTTTGCTGAAACTGTGGACCCTGTACTATAAGACTAATACATATTTACACTCATTCAGCTTTAGAATCCCTGTGTCAAAAAGAACTATAATCATATCCAGTGCCAACAAGTTCGGACTCATGAGGAATACTTCTTATCCAACTTAGCCAATTTAAGAAAAAAGTGTATAAAACCTAGTAAAGTACTGATGACCTTAATATTCTTGGGACTGGAGCTGCAGCAGCTGCATATGACTGAAAATGGAGCTGTCAAATATTCACAAGTTCTGAATACAAACAGAAAATAACTTCCAGTGATATCGTTTTATAATGCCTTACTACTGTACAAGCAAGGCCAGTCTACCTGGTGGAAAGCTTTGTGCTTTGGGAAGGTTGACTGGGTTAACATTCTAGTTAGATACAGTTTCTTCAAGCAACTGGTTCCTCTTGCATCAATGGCCACATAGTTGACTTTAATATGCTGTGTTAATAACAGCGTCAGAATCCAATTTTGGCCTGGCAAAGACAAACTTGGCTTTGCTACAAAGACATCAACAGAGGCACAGCTACACACCACTTAGATGAACACTAATCTTAACACTTTTATAGAAGCTCGGGTCACA
The DNA here is from genome assembly GCF_035594765.1 of Anolis carolinensis. Lineage (NCBI taxonomy): Eukaryota > Metazoa > Chordata > Lepidosauria > Squamata > Anolidae > Anolis > Anolis carolinensis. Next base: position 142,825,775 of record NC_085843.1, on the reverse strand, counting down.
GAGAAACTGAAAATCCCTATATAGTTACAAAGCAATATCTTCATGTTTCTACCCAGGCCTGTCAAAAAAATTCTGCGTCCTGGACGACCTCTGCTATTGTGTGGTTCAGCTACTGCAAAAATCTACAACTACCTTACTTCTCAAAGGTTTCTGGTCTATCATTATCGCTCCCTCCCCATAAGTGATACACATAGATTGCTACAATCAGTCATATTCAGGAAGCATGTGGTGGTTTTGTTATGCTGTCTTGTATTCCAAAAGGGAGGTAAAGACCAGTTGTTTTTCATGCTTTGCAGTCTACGTTCTACTACCCTGGAAGAAGCATAAACAACTTTTTTTTTTTTAAAAAAAGAAGGAAAACTTAAATGCCTTGTCTGTTGCTAAAGCAAATTGAAGTTGTACACACTATCTGTTATGTGGGATGGATTATTTTAAAGTGCAGGTGTCCTTTATCTCAGCATTTTTAAACAGCTCATACAATGCAAAACATGCACTTTCTCATTGTTATGCAAACTATGTAACTACAAGAACAAATGTAATATGTGCAGTTATCTCATTTGCATGTACAAGATACATGGAAAAATTCAAGGTGTAGGTAAAATACACACATACACACACACACACCTTGTAGTAATCTCAGTTTCCTCATCAGGCTGGATTTGAAAGCCATTTCCTTGGAAGTGACCATTCTTTGATGAAATAATGCTTCTTCACCACTATTGCATTTGTACAGAGTTCTCAACCACAGGGTTCTTTCAGATGGTCGAAGTCCTATTAAATTTTGGCCAACAAGAAGAAAATGTAGTCCACTCAATACCCCATTGAAAACAATATGTAAATTTGCACATATTTGCTACAATTTCTACAAGCAGTTGTAATGGAGCCTTTTCACGTTTTGTACACCCTGAAAATGTGGCTAAAGTCATTGAAAAGATGAGACCTATGCCATGTATTCTAGACTCCCGCTTTTCTTAAATAATTCTGATATTTTTACACATTAGAGAAGAGAATCTCCTGTCAGAGACTGTGAATGTACATAAGTTTTATTCATTTAAACTTTTACTAAATTACGTTCTTCTTTTTTATTTAGGCAGTGTGAGATCTTAACTTTTTGCACTTTTTTGCACTTCTCTTGTTCCCACAAATCTTGACACATTTCTAGTAGAACCTGGGAGAAGGCAACCATGTATTCAATTGTAGGCTATCCTAGACACTCGGTGATGCCTTTCCAGTCCATTCACTTCAGGAGCAGTGTATAAAGAAACAGAAACAAGATTACACAAACCATGAGGTGAAGGGTCTATGCTGATTTACTTAAGTACTGAATTACTAATTTTAGGGATCAAACTTAAAATACACAGATACAACCACAGCTACCTATGGCAATGCCTACCCTTAATTTGAAATCATTTGCTCCAAAGCTACCCCAATGCAGCCCGGGAACATCCCTGGAGCCCTTTTGTGCATCTGGCTGGCTGGTTGGCCTAAGAGTGCATTGCAGCTGCCATCACACCAATGTGTTACCAGGCACATGCAGCGCTCTCACAGAGGTTTGCTGTCAATATCAATTTTCCTGGTCACATGGCTGGGCACCTTGTCATGACCAGAAGCAATGCTGATAGCAAGCCTCTGCAAGGGATCAATTTATTGGCAACACAAGAGTAGTCTATGGATCCAGCTGTCCATGCCTCCAAAATTCTGAGATCACTATGGAGCTTCCAAGGAAGCTCCTGAGTAATCTCATTTCCCCTTAACAGTTGGATACAGTGCTCCTGATGTGAATCCAGCCATGTTTGGTGTACTCCCTGCATCACCTGAAACGTGAGTTCATGTTATTTGACCCATGTAGACATTGCTTTTGAAGTCTGCAGAATGACTTTCTTCATAATGTTTGCCTTTTTCAATGAACTTTTACTGAGGAATTCACACAGATTGCTTAACGGGTTGGAAGTGAGTACAGAATGAGTCATGTTGATGTTGTCAGCAATTCACTTTTATTATAAACACTGCCTCCTATTGGTTACTGAGTAGAATGATATCTGAGAAGTCACAGGTGAATGCTTCTAAATGCAGGACTTTTTCGTCATTTATTACTGTTGTAAAATAATGATTTAAAATGTGCCTACACAGGTTGAATTTTTTCTCCTTATAAACAGAACGAAGTAGTAACTAGCAATAATAATATTTTACAATTATGCAATACAGTGTTCCCTCACTTATCGCAGGGTTAGGTTCCAGGACCACCCACAATAAGTGAAAATCCGTGAAGTAGGGACGCTATATTTTAATATTTATACATTATTTTAGTAGTTATACACTATTTTAAGCCTTTATCAACCAATCGTGTGTTGATAAATCACCTCCTTCTCCTCCCGTTGCCACTTGGGCTCCTTTTCTCTCCCTTCGGCTTCTTTTTCCTCCCTTCCTTAGGCTGTAAATTGTAATTTTTTATGATTTATAATATTCTTTTAGAGTTTATTGAAAAACCGCAAAACAGAGAATCCGTGAAAAGTGAACTGCAAAGTAGTGAGGGAACACTGTATTCTGTAACCTCCTCTGTAGTGAGGAGATAACTCCAAGTGATTTTTGTAAGAAGCATATAATAAGCATTTCAGTGTGGCAATACTGGTGTGTGTATGAAACAGGAGATACTCAATGAGCCACATTTCAAAGGAAATTCTTCTGTATCAGTAGCAACATAACATATGCCACTGAATGGGTTCCAAAATATTTCAAAAGCATTTATCTCAATAATGGTGCTGGTTTATATAAATGCATTTACCCAGAGATATCCAATGCTAAATCAAATATACACACACACACACACACACACACACACACACATACACACACTAGCTGTGCCCAGCCACGTGTTGCTGTGGCAAAGTGTGGTGGTATGGGAAATAAAGTATTAAGAAATTGATGGTAGTTAGTATATTTCATTTCCTAAAGCATGTGAATATACAATACTTCTGGTTGTTCCCTTTTTTTGTCTGTTGGAGGTAAGTATGAATGCTGCAATTAGCCAGAATGATTAGCATGTAATGGCCTTTCAGCTTCAAAGCCTGGCTGCTTCCTCCCTGGGGGAATCATTTGTTGGGAGGTGTTAGTTGGCCCTGATTGTTTTCTGTCTGGAATTTCCCTGTTTTCAGAGTGTTGTTCTTTATTTACTGTTATGATTTTAGAGTTTTTAATACTTGGAACCAGATTGTGTTCATTTTCATGGTTCACAGCAACACAATAATAATATTAATAATAATTACTCTGATATTCTCTCTCTCTCAGTTGCATAGTCGTCTCCGACTCTTCGTGACCTCATGGACCAGACCACTCTGATAATACATACTACTTTTCTCCCTCCTCAGCTTCCTCCCTGGGGAAATCCTTTGTTGGGAGGTGTTAGCTGGCCCTGATTGTTTACTGTCTGGAATTCCACTGTTTTCAGAGTGTTGCTCTTTATTTACTGTCCTGATTTTAGAGATTATATTACTGTTTTATTATACCACAGTAATTTTTATATATTATATTTATAATCTTATATTATTTGCTTTGAACTGGATCATATGAGGCCCCTTCTACCCAACTGTATAAAATCCACATTGAACTGGGTTATATGGCAGTGTGGACTCAAGATAGTCCAGTTCAAAGCACATACTGTGGATTATCTGCCTTGGCATTCTGGGTTATATAGCTGTGCGGAAGGGCCTTGAATCTACACTGCCATATAATCCAGTTCAAATCCGATAATCTGTATTTTATAGGCAGTGTGGAAGATACCTAAGTGAACCCTCAGCCATTATGTCTAGGGGGGTTGCTAGGACACGAAGTGAGTGAGGTCTAAAGGGGGCAGGGCCTATCCTTTTAACTGGCAGCCAGGGGGAGAATGGCTCTTCCTCATCCTCTGTAATTTGGATTTTTTTCTAGGTTTTTTTGACTGAAAGACATAGATTGGATGACTTTGTCTTTTGTGGCCAAATTTGGTGTGATTTGGTTCAGTAATTTTGTTGTTTACTCCATGGAAAAATGCACATTACATTTATATATAGAGAGAGGGGGGGGGGGGAGAGGGGGAGAGAGAGAGTATTTAACTAGAGGAAATGTTACTTTTCCCTTGAAATGTTAAATAGGTTGTTCGTTTTATAAAAAAGGACATTTTGAAAAGATTAATAAACTTCATTAATAGATAAATTCCATCATGCTCTTTATAGTGCAGCAAGAAGGAAAGGGCCAACATTGCCACAAAATTAATAATCTGTCCTAAAGCAGTTCCATTTTTTTCTTTATGGCTGGAACGTAATGTCATTGCCGCTGCTGCTGCATCTTACTCACCCAATCTCCTGCTCTATCGCTGCCAAGGTCATGGCCGAAAAACCAACTGAGCTTTTCCACTTTGTTAATCTGTAGCTTCTGGAGTTTCTTAGGGAACACAGGAAATACTATCTGCCTAGTAAAAAATCAAGTCGTTTGTATAATAGTGGGGCAACAGTATCAAGTGTTTTGCACCTGTTTTACACTGCAGTGCCGTAATGTCTATAAAGCAAACAGTAGATCGTGGGGTCAGATTACAAATTGGACCGGGCTGTTTGCTAGATTGCTGCTTTGTTTAACCTTTATGCTCTTGTTTTAAAAGGTGATTCGGGGAGGGGAGTTGCAAGAAAGAAGTAGTCAGTTAAAAGGTTGTAATTATCTGTAAGAGAAACTAGATAATCTGCTTCCACAAATTATGAGGCAATTATTTTTCTAGTTAGACCTGCATAAAGCTGTGATGCTTTTTAAAGGAATGAAGCTGAAAAGCATTATGTCCTGACTACGTGTGGCTTGTAAGTAGTGCGATCGGAGTAGATGTCAAAAGACAATGTTCTGCACCTGTTTATCTTCCCCTGTTCTAATGCCTGTAAAAGCAAGAAGTAGATTTCAGAGTCAAATTCAATATCGGATTCTGCTGCCTGCTAGAGTGCTGCTCTGTTTTATTCATCTGGGTTGCAAAAAAACAAAAAAACAAAAACAAGAAGCCAATTAAATGGATTATAATTATCTGCAAAGCAAATTTGATACTCTGCTACAACAAATGATGAGACAATTATTTTCTACACTGGCTTCTATAAAATTAAGATACTTTGTTGGAAATAAACTCACAAAGAGGGATGAAAACTAGATATGATAGGCCGTTTGTAACATGTATGATTGGAATTTATAAGGGGGAAATCCTCTTTCTGTTTGTTATGTGAGTTAGCTTTCCTCTTCTTGATATTGCAACCAACAAATTTAAATATTTTTCACATCCTATTATTAAGCACAACCTATCTCTAAATCTGCATCCTAACAAAATCCAAGCCTCCTGATAATATCCTTGGCTTTTGTTGTTTATCTTTCTCCCTGACAGATACTTTTTGTATTAATTTTTAACACTGACATGATGCATCTCTTCCTCGCTCCCTCCCTCTTTCTCTCTCACATACACATGCTTGTCTTTCTGTACTATTCTGATTGCATATTTTAAAAATGAAATATTATGTTCCCAGTAAAGGCAGTAGAACTCATGTTTTCTGAGAGGTAGCATTTTTATTCTCAGCAGGAAAAATTAAAGAATTGAGTGCATTTTGGCTGTAATAGCCACCTTCCCTACAGTCTACAAAATGACTCTATTATTATAGCTGCTTGGAATAAAAAATTAAAATAGATTGTGTTGAAGAAGACATACAGGAAGCTTTGCCAAGCAAACAAACAGAAGTCTCTAACATTTGTGTGCTAAAGTGATCTTCATTTTTGGAAAGTGAATGTGCATTTGCTTTGCAGTGATGGTAGTTGAGCTTTCTCCCACTGCTTTAATATTCATAGGTCACAGGAATAAGGCAAGAAAATTGCTGAACAGATATTTTCTCTGTAGTATTTAGTCAATATGGCTCAGTCCTGACTCATGCATCTGTTCTCTTTCTTTTTACAATGTGCCCATCATGCCAAAAGGGCAGCCAGTGTTTTTCATCTGCCAAGCCTTACTAATAAGTGACATCTCACCCTCTTATTACTCATGTGAGACCAGTTCTCACAAACTTTAGTTTAACATACATATCCACACGCACAAACACATTTGAAGGAATACATTTATTCACAGCAGTTGATGGGACAGATACTTTGTCAAGCAGATTATTTAAAAGGAAGAAGTTCTGTATATGTAGAACCAATTTAAAATAAAAACTAACAAAATGATTCTCAAAAAGGGAGGCAGATACTAGGAATCTTGTTTTTATGCTTGTGAATTTCTAAATACATATTACATTGTGCATTTTTGTGAAGAGGAATGGTATGCCTACTCTTCTGCTATATAGTTTCCACTCAGGTAAATCTTGAACCAGGCCTAGAGTTCTTTTTAAGTAAAAGTCTGTAAACACTACACTTCTATCTTTCTTTTGTTCCTTTATAGGGATGCTAGCAAAGTAGGGAGACTTTCTGTTTCCTCCTGACTATTCTCTGCAGAAACAATGCAATGGCACCTTCTCTCGAAGAAGTGAGTCCTGAGATCCGTTGCATAAAGGATGTACAGGTTTCCTTTTCATGTGTGCTCTGAAAATATCTACTTAGGATTTCATCAAATTTGATTCAACTTGTGAAAAATTATATATCTTCCTTTTTAATGCATTAAACACAGAAATGAAGAACAGTTTCAAGAAATTTGCACTCTCACCTATTTACAGGGTTTAGCCTCTCTTGTAGATCTGAATGTGGCTAGGTTTATTAACAATACCCTGCCTAAAAATAAAAGCAAGAAGTATCACTGCTGATGGAAAGTACAAGATTCACACTTAAGTCTGCAAGTTTCTACAAAAGATTTATGGTATTTTCTCCCTGCGTGTACTCATAATCCTAATGTTTTACAGCCAACTAATTAATCTTTCCTGCAGTCTGGCACGTTAGACAGGTACAATTCTTCATGAATATATAGACACATTTTGACTTGTGTGAAATCCATTTGGTTTTCAAATGTAAACAGTGAAGGATATGAAGTCTTATTAGTAGGGTATGGAAATCTTTGCATTTAAGTGGGCCACAGGACAAGTAATTTTGTTTTTAATAGGAAATATTTGGTCTGGTGTGAAATCTGGAGCCAATAATTAAGATATAAACTACAGTTTTGAAAGGACATGTTCAACAGAAGAGGAAATATAGGTGATAATTAGAAGCAACCACTCTATCAGTAATGTACATACACAGATAGACAGACAAATAAATACACACAAACACATGCACAAAGATACATATAGCTACAGATAGAGATTGATAAACAAACAGGTAAATTCTCTCTTGAGGAAGTCTATCCCAAGACAGGAGCATTCAAGCTCAGCACGGAAACTTGTGATGCCATTGTAAACCATTTAAGACTTACTCTCATATTACTACCTGAAAATCATACTATAGTTAAAGCCTTGTAAATTCACAGATCCTTCTCATTTAGTCTTCTTTAGTCTTCATAAAACCTTATTTATAATATGTATCATATAGTGTAGTAGTAAATATTTCCAATTAGCTTTAGTGTCAGTAGTGCTCCAAAAACTGATGCATTTATGTTAATATAAAAGCCTACATGGTATATTTTATCATGTATTAGAGATTTTAATCAGGTAATCTGCTCGGCATCTGGAAACCTAAGCAGAAGCAAAGTCTGCTATAACAAAGGCACTGTAACAGTTCACCTTCAGTGAAGAACAATAATGCATTATTAAATTCACTTTCCTGCTCAGTGGTTACACTTAGCTGACCACAGCAAATTTGCTCTCTGCCTGGTCTTCACAAGTTGGCAGAAAAATAGATTCTGTCACATTTAACGGGTTCTGAAAATGACAGGATGCCTCTCTTGGTTTAACTATGAACCATAATCTTTCAGAAGTAAATATAATTACAAATGCCTTTTGTCACGTAGTGCTTAGGAAGGATATTATATATGGGTGATTATGGCAGTAGATATCACCCGGCTGCTTCTCTGTCATTAAAATCAGATTTTGATCATGTAACACATCAACACAATCTCAGGATCCACATGTTTATGTTCCTGCATGTATCCCCAAGAACACACATAATATCATGATTACTTTAACAAAATGTAAAGGAGATCAGGTTCTTTGACTATGTCACGATTGCTGCTGCGGAATGATGCTTTAATTTAATTTTCCTTTGTCTTTTTTTAGAAGAATTTTCTAACCCATCATTGTAACAAATAAATGACAATGGAAAATTAAGGATGAAATAAAGGACTTATCTCTTTATCAATACATTCCTATTCCCTGAAGTTCATTTACCTAGGAGTAAGTCAAATGGAACACATAGGAGTTCTTCAGAGTGAATGTATATAAGTTTTTACTGTAAGGTTGAACTCTTTTACAGAGTTAACTAGGAGTAGATGTCACTGAATTCATTGGGAATTAGTTATCCAAAACATATACTTTTTGCATAGTTCTATTTTCTCCATGTTTGTGGTTTTGTTTCGTTAAAAGTTCATCACTTTCCAAATTAATTTTTAAAATGTATGCCCACATAACCTCTGGCATACATTGCATTTAGGATCCATTGGTACTGATACAACTAGTGAGCAAGATGCTCCTAGATTTATTTATGTATTTATTTTGTGTCAAAAGGACTGCATAAATAAATAAATATAAAACTGATAAAAATAAAGGGAGCACAAGCAGCAAAATCATTTTAGCCCAAAAACGGGCAGCAGCGACCGCATTGTCTGTAGCTTTCAAGAGTTCTTCCTCTATGCATGAGGCAGGGCATTGTGAGCAAGCCTATAGATGTTGAGTTGTTTGTTCTGCCCCACAATCACACAAGGTGGAGGATTCTTCTAGGTAGTTCCATTTTGCCAGGTTTTCTTTTGATCTGCCAACTTCACTTCTGAGTCTGTTCAGGCACTTCCAAGTTGGCCATGCAGTTGGAACTGCCTGATTCCATGCCAATGTGGTTGGAATTGCCTGAGTTTGCTGCCCACAGGGATATTCTTGCTTTTTCTGAAGAGATATTAAGAGGAGTGGTGGTTCTCATGAAACGTTTCCTTGATTTAAGTATACTGAGAGGAGGCTGATCGCCACACAGTGGGTGACTTTCACAGTGTTTAACCTTATTTCTCTCTCAATTGGCAGCAACTTCCCATCACACATTGGGGGGGGGGGGGGGCGACAATTTTCCATTCTGAACTAGCTGGTGTGCTATCTGGTCTGGAGTTACATTTGCATGTCCAAGGTTGATCAGAAGATCATTGTCCAGGCGTCTCAACAACTGCCAGGCTCTACAATTACTCTTGGACATATCAAGGTTCTCAAGCAGCTCTATCCAGTGGTCTTTCCTAGCATTAACTGTGGCTGTAGAAAATTTGTGGCCTGCTGCTACAGTTTCGTCACTATATGTATTCTGGGGTATAATCTGAGGTATTCCTGTAGCTGAATTAGCGATTTTTCATTTAGGCCTGTTAGGTAGCTTGTATGATAGCCTCTAGGTCTGTGGTTCTTAAACTGGGGTCCCCAGATTTTTTTGGCCTTCAACGCCCAGAAATCCTAACTGCTGGTAAACTGGCTAAGATTTCTGGAAGTCAAAAACATCTGGGGACCCCAGGTTGAGAACCACTGCTCTAGGGATTGAGAGCCTCGAGGATGTTTGCACAGCTTCTACAAAAGTCATAGCTTTCTATAGAAGGTTCTATATCAGAAATAGCTGCTTTCAGGTTCTCTGTAAACTTTGTCCTGATAGCTTTATTGAAATTATATCTTGTATGGAAAGGGACACATTGTGGTCTTATAACTGCATATGCTAGATCATGCTCTGGAATGAATGCTTCTAACAGGAGCTATTCTTGTAATTAGCATAATTCTACTTCATTCTAGTTATTTCACTTCCAGGTGAGAAGGCATGCACAGGCAGCATGTTTGAGAGCTGCATCATTAATCCCAATATCAAATTAAGTAGGCTATTCTGGATGCTTCAAAACATTTGAGGGTGGTAACTCAAGACTTATCTGAAGCATAGTGACAATTGTCTTCAATACCTGTTGGATCCCGTATGACAGCCCACAAGATGAAGCCTCAAAGTATTTAGCCTGAAAAATTAATTTTACAGACATAATTTTTATTATAATATGTATGTTATTGTCATTTTATATTTTTGATATTCATGAAGAAATTGTGACATTTGAATGTTTGCCGTTTATATGTATGTTAATCACCCTGAGTCACTCTGGGGAGAGAGGGCAGTCTAGAAATAAAGTTTTATTACTACTACTACTACTACTCTGGTAATCTGGCCTCATCAAGATATATCATGTGATGGAGTTCGAGAACATTCGAAAACTAGACTTTGCAACATTTTGCTCTATCAGTGTTTGTCAGGATCTACTTTCTATCCAAGTGTCTACATGATTTTTTCCAGGCAAAGCTGTATAGTAGTATCTGAACAAACTGGCTGGTATGCATGTGTATGTCTTTCTGAGGTCCCTCTGGACAGTGATATATACTTCCACCATCCATAGTGACCAAAAGCCATAGTGGATAGCAGGAGAAACATCTCAATGGTTGAGACTTCTCAAGGAACATAGCAGAATTTTGTTGACGATGTAATCTTTCCACATCTAGCTATGAAGATTAATCAAACATCTCTCCAATTCCCCCCTCAAATAATACCTATTGGGGGGGGGGGGGGCTACAACAATTAAACATGTGATTATTTTCCCACAGAGGGAAAAGAAAGGCCTGTGTTTGGTCAGAATTGTGGGTTATTTGAGGAGAATGGAGTGCCATTTTTATTCTTTACATCAGCTAACATTTAAAAACTTCTGCATCTCCAAATTCTGAACTACACAAATTTTGTTTTGGAACTGTATATTTTATGTATAATGTGGGGTGAAAATCCTAAAAAGCATGATTAGAATATTGTTTTTGGTAGGTCTCGGTGTCAGGTTTCCGAAGACAGAGAGATTTGCACTCCGACAAATCTCTCCTATATTTACTTCTCTGTTTTTGCCAGTAAGTAGACTGAGTGCCTGAAATATGTTTCTTCCTGCAGCAGATACCTTCCATTTATTCCCTGGTTTGTTTCATCCCATGTAAAGGCCTCTATCATTTGATAAATTGCATGGCTGCTTAGGGATATAAATATTCACTTATTTTCTTATTGAAGAAAGCAACAAGCAATTTTAAGCAAGTTTTTCCCACTATGAGAAAGTGCTTGAAAACCTAAGATTTCAACTCATTTTCACTATATTGGACTTATTCACATTAGATTGTTTTAAGTATAAACACGCATTTTTTGCGCTTTTGCATAGTAATACTTTCTGCACATAAAATGTTGTTCCCAGGGCAGGAAATGTTGTTTTTGTGCAAAATACCCATGTATGCCTTTTGCAAAAAATTGTGCCTAGTTTTTAAATTCCCATCTTTTCTTTCTTTCTTTCTTTCTTTCTTTCTTTCTTTCTTTCTTTCTTTCTTTCTTTCTTTCTTTCTTTCTTTCTTTCTTTCTTTCTTTCTTTCTAAAGTCTCTGTGCTGGGGAGAAAATGCTTTTTATGCATAAAATTTTTGCATCAAATAAGTTCCAAACTGTTAAGGATTTTAAAGAGTTCTTCTCATCAAAGTTTCTTAATACTCAAGTAACATGCTTTTGGGTCATCTTTAAAAGCATTGTCGAACATTCTTTCCATCTATTTTGCTGTTACAACAAGTTTGATCCCACCCCTTACATTGCCCTAACATAACCTCATTTCTACCTCCTGCCAACAAAAGTGAGTATAATGAGGATTGGCTATTTCAGGACTGGTATAATCCAAAGTCTCCCAGATATAGCATACCTCCTACAGTATGAAAATAATAATAATAATAATAATAATAATAATAATAATAATAATAATAATAATAATAATAATAATAATAAATTTTTGCCACAGAGTAGCAGAGAGTATGTTAATGCATATAATTTTAGAAACAATGTTAAATGAAATCTGATTAGAAAGATCAGGCTACTCCATTGTTTCGCTCCCTTATAGAGGTGTTGGTTAGGAAAATTTTGCCTAGCTACACCAAGCTTTTGAATTTCTGATTATGACTGTGTTTTATCCTCTGGGATAGAAATCACTTCTTATAGCGGAAAACTGAAATAATGACATTAAAATTAATGGTGACTTTTTTCATAGAGAGTTGGTGATTCAGTCCTTGCTACAGATAAATTCATTGGCTAAAACCAATAAAACCTAGTACTTAGGGTCAGTCAATAAGTCTGATCTCAGAAATTACTCTAAAATTCTTGCTGACAGATGGAATACATGCCAATCTGTACATGCATAGTGTACATCTGTACATGCATTGTGTAAATAAAATAAATAAAACTTTTCCTTCCCATGGTGGATACCCCTGCTTCAACCATGGGAATTCATGCAACTATTTTATCTGACATCACATCATTTTCTGTTGTCCTGGTATCCTGCATGGGCCCATTTAGTTACTGAACTAGAATTTGAGTTTAAGGACCTCTTCACACGTACCTTATTTTCAGCGGCTCAACAGTACTTTTGGTTTTCAACCACAGAGCCTGATGACTCCCATCACACCCCACATAGGTACTTCCGGGACGGCTCCGTGGCTGAAGTGCCGCTGCCACCGGAAAAATGGCAATGGCAGGTAACAGAAGGCTTTCTGTCTTTCCATAAGGAAAGATGGGTCAAGCTGCCAAAAAAGGCTTCCCCCAATGTGATGAGGCTGAAGGGAAGCTGTGATGGAATAGAGTGTGGGGTGGCAGGTCCCCACGTCCTCTCTGCTAATGCCACCAGGACATGGCAATTCTCTCCAATTTTGGTGGCATGTCTGACAAGGTCCTATGTCCATCTGTTTAAAAAGGCTTGCCAAGGGGGTAAGGAAGGTAGCTATTGTTAAGATCTCATCAGTCTACTTGAAGATATATATATATATATATTTAACTCTCTGTCTATTAGTTGGTGTAGCATACATGGGGGTAAATATTGAAACTATGACATTTTAAGGAAAACTTTATAATGTAAACCTATCAATGGAAGCACACATAACAAAAGTTACCAAAGAAAAAAATGTAGTAAAATAAGGTGTCATTCACAAAACCCCATAAATTTCTTAGTATGTAAGGTGCCCATGGGTTTTCCCTTTAAAAAGTTAGATCTCCTCTTCGATTTTTAAATTGTACCTATATTTTTTGAAAAATTTAGTAACAGATATTTTGTATTCTTTTCTAAAGTTTAATCACCACTTAGGTAGTGCTGTAAGCAATTACTTTTTAAAAAGCATCTCCATACAGAATATATTGCATATAATTAATTCAATGACTAGCAGGCCTATAAAAATTAAATAAGAAGAGAAAGAAATATCATTAAAAAAACAGCTACAGTCTAAAACTTAACTAAGCCAAGTGGATCCAGTGAACAATCCTAATTAAAGTGCCTGATACAAACAAAGCTTGGGCTAAAAGCACTAAAAACAATTGAACACTTATTTTATTAATCTAATGAATCATGTATCATATCATTACAGTTTTGTATATATCATTAATTTCATTCCTTTCGCTTAAGCCTTTTATTGGGATTACTTCAGTTATTAGTTGGTCTAATGTATTGGTTACCTCTAAATCTCACTCTACAATCTCTTCTTATCTTGTTGCATAAACCCTTGCGTGTTATTCAAATTGCTTCATTTATTATGATAGCTTCCCCATGTAAATTGTGCTGACTGCTCGCCCTTGCATAGTCCTCATTAGACTAATGAAAACCTTCAAACGAAAAAAACTAAACAACCTGCCAAATAAAGGTCTGAGGTTATTATGAAAATTACAACTCTGGGAGCTGGGAGAAGCTCTGTTCATTAATTCATGCTCAGCAAATTGCTAACTAATTTAGTTGCACTCCTCTGCATTAATGGATTATTTTATAAAAATGTTTTCCACAGCCCAAGACCTTTGGTGCATGCTTTTGAGAGGCTTGAATTCTAATCAACCTTAACAGTAAATTAGGAATGTAATATCTAAATAATAATTGGGATGGCATATGGAGGAAAATAGTGTTTAAAATCCCATGAAAGGTACTTTTAGTTTTCAGCTTCATATGTCAATTTCACTGTAGTTAAAACAATTGTACTTGTTTAATATTCTGAAAGAGTTCCATAAGATACCAGTAAAAAGGGCCATCCGAAATATTTCAGGAAGTTTCAATAGGAGGATCCAAAAAATTGCCTGGTTATCTGGTGCAAAATGTATCTGTGTAAACACAGAGAAAAGAAACCATTAATTGAAAGTGCTGTCTTTGAACGCAAACTTTTAAGGGAAATGAAACTTTTTAAAAGGACCTTGAAAGAGCTTTTGGGTGAAACTGAACCACAAAATTATTTGTCTTTGCAACTACATTTATTATTCTAAGCCACTGACCCAGAAATTTTGCACTGTGGATTAACATACAAAAGTTTGTCCCGTTACCTTTAGTGAAACTATTGCTTTGACTTTTCATGAAAGAAAAAGGTCTGGAACAATGCAGTGTATCATTTCATCAAGCTGACAGAGAGACTTAAAACAGCTCCAAGCATGAGAGGCTAGGGAGCTATTAGTGTAGTCCTTAACTGGTAACAGTATTTAGCCAAGGGAAAGGACTGTGCATGTAAAATGTGAGTATGAAAGGCTAGGAAAGTAGGATAAACATGAGAGCATTTTAAGACCGAATCTGTCTAGTGCAATACTATTAATGGAACAGGGAATTTTCTAACAAACCATTCCAAAAAAAGGTAACTGCTTATGGAACAAAAATGAATCTTCAGGTTATCTACTTGGTTGCTGTTTAGTGCAATTATATTGGCTTTACTTTGTAATGAAAGGTTTTTAGAACTTATCAAAAGATGTAGTAATTCCGTACAGTGAAATCTACTCAGTCTTGTCGCATGAGTTCTGTACTCAGATATCACAGGATGTTGTCACAAAACCATTCATCCAGTTGATGGCTTCTCTCATCACAGCTTAGGAATCAGGCTCATCAGAGGAGTATGCATCCTGCTTTTGGACATATCAGCAACTATGTTAATGAACAATGTATTGAGGACTCATAACAAACCCCAACTTAACAAGAATCTGAAGAGAAATCAATTATATAAAGAAATTGATAATTTTGCATTGGACTATCAAATATGATCTAACCAGGCAGAGAAATATCTTCTCCTTGTAGATGTTCACACTATGAAAGTATATGCTTCATTTAAGAATGAGGTAATCTGAATTTCCACATTTTGTGGGAATGGGATTATATTTTTAACATCACATTTTTTGTTTTAACCTAATCTTCCTGTTTTCTAAGCATGGGAAGTCCTAAAACAAAACCCAGAACTTTATAGTGGCTAGAGGCATAGCAATAGAGAAAGCAATCAATCAACAGGAACATAACAACTTGGATTTACTACACAAGACAGACTAGCTTCTTTCAATCAGTTCAATGAAGATCTCAAAGAAAATCACATTCACTCAGAAATAAGGTGCTATTGCAATTTAACCTTATTTCCTTAAAAAAAGACAGATCCTCATATTAACAGGTATCATGAGTTCATACACACACACACACACACACACACACACAAACAATATGGTCATCTCCTCCTTCAGATTTTCTCATGGGAAGCAAATTTCCACTCCATGCTGTCCACTTGGGTAAAATGTACAATGCACCTATAATATGTTGTGAACTGTGACAGCCTGTCTATGTGTGGGCTCCAAATTTTCCCCTAAGCATCGCATTCAAAGATCAAAACTTTTTTTTTGGAAAAATCAACTCTACCTAATGAGGGTATGTGGTTAGGAAACATCACTACTTTCATCATATAATTTCCAATCTACATTGTCCAATTGGGAAAATGGCACAACAAGACAGAATACCAAGAGAGAAAACTGAAGTATCACTGAATTATAACTATAATAAAAACCACAAAGGGGAGGGGACCACACCACAACACCTATCGTTATTCCCTATGGGTTGAGGGTAACAGGAAAACCTGCCACTAGCCATAACCATATGGTGGCCAATGCCCGCCAACATCCCTTTTTATCTAAATGTAACTTTAGCTTTTGTGACAATGTCCAATATCTGCCATGATGTGATGAAACTCTATCAACAACATGATTCTCAAGAACGGGTAACACAAACTTCTAAAAAATAATTTCATGGGTCATAACTCTAACAAGCATCTCTAAATTCACTGGAAGTATGGATCAGCTATCTCATTGGGAAACCTATTAAACCAATATACCAAGAAAAGGAATGTAGAGAAGAAATGAATGAAATGACTGCATCTCCTCATATCAACCTGCCCGGATGTTAAGATCTTCTAGCGAGGCCCTCCTCTCATTGCCACCACCATCGCAAATGTGGCTGGCAGCGACGAGAGAGAGGGCCTTCTCGGTGGCTGCTCCAACTCTTTGGAACTCTCTCCCCAAGGAGGTTAAAACAGCTCCCTCCCTGAGATCTTTTAAAAAGCAGCTAAAGATCTTCCTGTTTGTGCAAAACTTTAATAAAGATACTTAGCTGTGGTGAAAAGAAGGAGAATTTTTATTGAGTCGCGTTAACCTTACCATCTGTCTTGTTGAGTAGCTTGCAACAATTGTATTAGATGAATGTTTTAAAATATGTATACTTATCTCTGATTGTAAAATTGTTTTATAGGTTGTGTTTTATATATGTACATTTTTATGTTGTCATTTACACAATGTTGTGAGTCGCTTTCAGTCCTGTTTTAAGGAGAAAAGCGGGATACAAATAAAGATTTATTATTGTTGTTGTTATTGTTGTTGTTGAAAATATTAGCATAACTATTTCTACTGACTGGCCTTCACATATCCAACAAGAAAAACAATGATATATGAATGAGCCATAAAAGTCAGTGAGTGATATACGAGTTAACTTTAAACCATGGCATGCCTCACATGTCCCAGAAAGCTAGAATTGCTCAATATTCTGCCTTAAAATGAATGAGCCAGAGTACCTAGGCATGTTCGTCAATTGCTCCTATTTGGCTTCACCTGCTATCTGTAGCACCTTAACTAACCAGGCAATCTCAATTCATGGTTTACTGTAACATCCAAATAGTAATTGCTGCTCTTTTCACAAAATGAACCCACAGAGGAATAACAAAAAAAATCCATCAGGGAATATATATTAAGAGAGAACATGATTGATTGGTCCCCTCCATTTTAATGGGGGTGGGGTGGGGGGAAATGTTTTGGCAAACATATGGTTTGTGTAAACAAAGGTCACTTCCTTCCATTTTAAAAATCAAGATCTACGATAGTGCATCTGATATTGTTAACAATGTATAGCAATGTAGCATAAGTTGCCAAGAAAATCCTCTTGAGGGGAAAAAACACCTATGAAATTTTTTTATGATTTTAAGTATCAGTTATGAACTTGGTGAATGTATCTGAAACCAAATGATCACACAGCTTCAAGCTAAAGACAACCTTCTTATTAGAAGTAGATAAAAATATTTATTTTAAACGGAAGACTGACATTCAGGATTTCTTTAGCATTGGTGGAAATCTAGAAAATGTAAATGGACGATGACAACTTTCTTGTTGTTATTTTTAAAATATGATGTCCAGCTAAGAAATATAACCCCATGAAAATATATACAGGGGGACAAAATGCATAGACTAAATACTGTAAGTATTCTTTTGTTAGAGATTTGCAACAACTATCTTGTTAGAAATTATTTCACCTTTCTGACACTGTATGACTTCAATCCTGCAGTATTTTAAAACATTTTCTGAAATAAATGTACAGGAAATTGAACATAATTGTCCTGATAGTAATTGGTGTCTAATATGAAAACTCTTTACACAGTCTGTGCTATACTTCCATCTTTAATTTTTGCAACACTGAAAACAGAATAGAGTGAATGATATAAAGGACACAGGATACGTATCGTAAAAATGATTTGAGAGCAATGCAGAGATTTCCATAATTTCCACTTGATTTTGGACCAGGTTCATGGAACCTTCATTTCCAATGGAATGTACCACAAGGATATTCAGCATGTCATAGGCAGCCAACCTATATTATTCAGTGAAAATGGCATCACTGGAAGTTCCCTGGGAAAGATTTGTACAGAGACTTGAAAATAAGAGGAAAAGATGTAGATACTTTGTGTATTTCCTATACAGTAGTCTCTCACTTATCCAAGCCTCGCTTATCCAAGCCTCTGGATAATCCAAGCCATTTTTGTAGTCAATGTTTTCAATATATTGTGATATTTTGGTGCTAAATTCGTAAATACAATAATTACAACATAACATTACTGCGCATTGTACTACTTTTTCTGTCAAATTTGTTGTATAACATGAAGTTTTGGTGCTTAATTTGTAAAATCATAACCTAATTTGATGTTTAATAGGCTTTTCCTTAATCCCTCCTTATTATCCAGGATATTCGCTTATCCAAGCATCTGCCGGCCCGTTTAGCTTGGATAAGTGAGATTCTACTGTATATACACTATTCCAACATGTCAGAACTCCTTGAATTCGCTTTCTCCCAAGCAACTAGAGTTGATCTCATGGTAAAGTTATCATTTGTTTATTGAAAGATAGAAATCCAGTCATTTAGGCTCTTGAGGAAAGAAATCTCAACCAATGGCAGTGCTCCTCATGGTAGTTAATACATACTAGTACAATTGATAATTTGGGTACTCCATTATGATATCTCAAAATCTCTCTCCCAGGTTGGCTACCACATCTTTTGTAATAGGAAGGAGATATGAAACAATGTATTCTATGTATGAGACAGAGAAACACAAAAAAGCGGAACATATTTGAGATTTAATTCAACTGAACAGAAATCTCTGCAAACCTACTTAAACATCAACTATCTATATCTATTTCTGACTCCATATGGCTAGACAAAAACATGTTTACAACTAGTAAAAAATTTAGGGTTCACCAAAAGTTTTATCATAGAAAGTTTCTGTCTTGAATTATTAATGTGGCTATTGCCTTAAAATCCTTTCAATTTTTTTAATATATTGCAAATTGAAAATTAACATTTTCCTGCAACTTAGAATACTTGAATTAAAAAAGGTAGGAGGAATATGAACCAGAGCTTTTCTAACTGCTCCAAGTCGCAATTATTAAAAGTCATTTTAGTTCCAATTGATGGATTAGCACACGTGTGTCTTGGAAGAAAACAGAGTTATGTGCAAATGCTTAATGACTAATGTTAAAAATTTCTGCCCCCCCCCCCCCCCCGAACCATAGATAGATAAGTGATACAGTCAAGGCATTTTCCATCCTAAGAATATAAATGCCTGCATCTATTTGGTTTGCATTCATTTCTCCACCTGTAATAATGATTAATGATTTTGAATGATTAAAGGTGGTCAGAAATGAAATTGCATATCTGAACTGTAGGTCCATAATGATGCAAACAGATAATTACAATCTCTGCAAATATCAGTAAATGGAATTGCTTGTTTTAATACAGGTAAGTCTGGCCTAAAAGTTACAGGGCTGGCTCAGGAGATATGATAAATGCAGTCATGACAGAAAACAATTTTTAATTTAGTATATGCTATAAATCTAGATAACCCATGAATATTTACAACCAATTCAGAAAGCAGAGATGGAGGTGTGTTTGGGGGGGGGGGGGGGGGGGACAAAAGAAGGCTGTGACCTAAAAAAATGACTGTTTCAGAAAAGACTCTCTGCACTCTCAATAGCAATAGGTCCCAACAGGAGGTAGGTTCGTTACAGCAAAGCAATATACATTTGGGATACTTTTAGGAATCTTCACCAACTTCCATCTTAAAAACAGAGATTGTGTAAACTGTTTCACTATTTCACACTAGGATTTCAATGGGATGGAGTATAGATGTGCTATAAGCCTCAACAGGCTTAAACAAACATTTCCTAAAAAATGTACATCCTGTCTGTTCATATCCGACTCTCAGCATGGATAACATTTGCAGGGTCTAAGTGGGGGGCACACAAGGAGCCATAACAGGTTGTGTGAGCAATGAACCAAAATTAATGATTTGTATAAAAGAAATGTTGTTCCCATTAATTTTTACTGTAATCTTATTAAAGACACCACCTGTCCAGAATGGAAGTGTCCAGATTTTAATTCATTTCCGCTATTTCATAGTATATGCGCAGGATAGAGCTGAGAACCTTTTGCACCTATTAAACTATGCCACAAAATATGTCCACTTTTTAAATCTTTACTGCTTTAGCTATTATATACAGATGTATTGCAGCTCTTGCTATTATGGATTTGTCCTGCATTGCTACCAAGCTGTTGCCTTTGAGCTCAACCTCATTATCTCTCAGTTCTACGAGAGTAGCTTAAAATCTATATGTCATGTACACAAAATTATAGCCTCCTTCAAATGTGTTTCTGTAATTTTAAAAAATAAGAGGAGCTGTTAATGTTTCCTTTTCAGAAATAAGGAGCTTCACAAGTCTGTCTAAATCCTATGAGAAGGTGGTATAATCAATAAAAATACTAATATACCTTCATCTATCTCATATTTTCAGTCCGATGGCTGATTAAATTTAAAATAAATTACATCATATCCTCCCGTCTAATTTTAGACTATTAACAGTTGTAAGAGCTAGGCAATTTAGCCTCTCTTCCTTCCCGACACATGGCCATCAGCTGTTATCTCACTGTGGTTAACTTTAAGTGACTGTTTCTTTGATCAACTACAGACATGTATCAATTACATCAAATAAATTTCTCAAGAAAATATTTCTCAAGCACAGAACTCTAATATTTTCCCTCTCTAGCAACATTATTCAATACTATATACAATTGAATTTTTTCCTACTATTAAAATAATGAATGTACTACATGAACTTGTACACCCACACACAAATTGCATTCTTTTGCTGAATTACGTTATCTTGCAGTGCGTCCCTCCTCCATGAATGTTTTAATTAATGCTTTTGTGAATCCCAGCAATGCTTGATTACTAATGTCTGTGCAATGATACTTGTCCCTTTCAAATAATAATAATAATAATAATAATAATAATAATAATAATAATAAACAGTTCCAAGTAACTGCTACCTTTCTCCATGTGCATTCTTTTTGATTCATGTCCACTGTCATGGCCGGCCAGATCTCCTTCTTTTGGACCAGGTAGGACATTTGGTGATAAACCCATCAACATCTGGTTCATGGATAAACCATTCTGATGGACAGCTGCTAGCACCATAGAGACAAGACAAATGAAGAAAAGAAAAAAAAAAACATTACTATTTTACAAAAGCCTTTTTATAGAAAAACAAGATTCTCCCTGTCCAGAAGGGTATCCATCGGTAGAGTGGGGGAGGAATAAGGACATAACTGCCCTTTCCGCCATCTCAAGGCTTTATAAGGCCTGGTTGTTGCCGAAATCCCTCAGTTCCTAGGCCACAGCTGCAGCCCATATTGAGATTGGGGTGGCATGACCCCTGTGTGGGGAGGATGGGCGGGACCATGTGAATTAACAGACAACCACTCAAAGAAATACAGTTACAGGTAAGCAACCTGTCCTTCTTCAAGGTCCCTGTAAATCACACAATTGGGTGACTAGCAAGCATAAGCTATTGAAGGCAGGAGTCATGATACACAACAGACCATTGCCTACAAAATTAACAAGGTTTATTCAACTTGAATGACGTACCTATAACAAGAGGACTTATGTAAACAGTCCTACAAAAGAATGTATAAAACATATGTACAACCACCAAGATTTGAGTTCAATTTATCATCAAAAGGTATACATAAATATGCTTTTGTAAAGTTCTACAAAATAACATTTTGAAAAAGGTCATCCAACTCTTTCCACTCATTAGGGTGCATTATTAGACATAAAGTGTTCAATGAGCCTCACACAAAGCATGATCATACATTCAGATAAGATAAACTTGTACAGTCAGGATAACCAGTCGATACATTCAGTAAATCTGGCCAGTGTAACATTTCATAGAAAATAAACACGAAAATAACACCGAAACTGCCTCAAAGAGGCAAGGGTAACACGTGATAATAAAACAGAGAGACCCAGGGAAGTATCATTGAGCGACCAATTGGTAGTGTGGCACAAATGTGGATGGAGTACTACACATGGCCACCATCCATTTTGATAATCGTTATGGAGATACTGGTAGCCTGAGTTTGTCTTTAACATAGGCAAGAAAAAGCCTATGCGAATTCAAGGAATCATGAGTCCTGTCCAGATAAAATGATAAGGCATGTTTCACATCAAGCAAATGAAGCTTTCTCATCAGTGCAGAGGTCGGGTTTGGAAACAGTACAGGTAAAACAATGTCCTGAATCTAATGAAAGTAAAATACCACCTTTGGCAAAAGGGTAGTATCAGGCCTGAAAATGACTCTATTGAGCCAAACAGACAGATATGGGGGATCCCGGAGCAAAGGACAGAGCTCTGCATCCCAGCGCACCAAAGTAATCGCTACCAGGAGGTTGGTTTTCCATAACAACAGGAATAAGGGACATGTGGCCATTGGTTCGAAGGGCTTGTCCAATTTGAGGTTGATGTAACACATAAGGGTACAGATTCCTATAACTCTTCAAAAACTCTGAACCCAAGGATCAGAAAAACAAGAGGGTCTGCCCAACCTTCGTAAATGCCAAGTAATAACAGACAAATAAACATTAAGGAAAGCTAAGGAAAGGGTCTTCTCAGCCAGGACATCAAGGACATCAGCATTGGTGGACTGGTGGGAAGAAAGCCCCTTGCCTTCCAAGAAGGCAACAAGACAATACCACTCCATATAACTTTTTGGTGTTAGGCTTGTGGCAAGCCTCCAGTACGCAGCAAACTGTTGGGTTCAAAGGGCCTAGAACCCAATCCTCCATGATGTTAGGTGCAGGGCTTCCATGTTGGGATGATAGATCTGACCTCCCGACATCGAGAGGAAGTCTACATGGAGAAGAAAACGGTGATATCTGTATTGAGACATCAGAAGGCCATACTGGACTGGGCCATAAGAACTGTACTCACAGAGTGAAATGACTTGAAAGTGGGAGCCTAAGCAAAGAAGGCACTTGGAATGCCCATCCTTGTTGGGGAGTTTACTTTGAACACTGCTCACACCGCTTGAAGCGGGTTACAGAGGCCATACTAGACTGGGCCATAAGAACTGTACTCACAGAGCAAAATGACTTGAAAGTGGGAGCCATCACAACACAAGGTTGGAACGAAGGAAGCTCCCACCAGAGAATAAAGCAGTCCAAATTGTTGAAAAACAGGCAAAATCTGAAGAATCAACGAGCTCGATTAGTGAAGGTTCTTGAACTGGCTGCAGCGCAGACAAAAGGAACCAAGGGGTTCTAGTGGCAACCAGGCCTTATATAGCCTCGGGATGGTGGGCAGGGTTACTGCCAAAACTTTTCTGCCTAGTGATTCTAGAAGGTTCTGAACAGTGCTCTCTACTTGCGCAGATTACCCAATTGTGTGATTTACAGAGACCACGAAGAATAAACATTTTTACTTCCAACTGAGTCTTGTGTTTAACAATATTAAGGAAAATATGTCAGCAGGAAATAGCAACATTCCTATTCTTCCTAGAAGAAAAGAAACAACATCTACCAGATGACATTTTCAGATAGGGGATTCTGAAATAAAGTTAAATTTAGATTCACAACTAGGCATGACACAAGTAGACGTAGTCCATCATCAAATAAAGTGAGAACAAGTTTGCCAACTTCCATGGAAAAGTATAACCAGAACAATATATGGGTTTATACTAAAGTTTGATTTTCTTTCAAAATGTTCTAATGCAGATATATATGAATCAACTTACAAAACAAATACAGAAGCCTTTTAAACACAGAAAAAGTTTCCTGTTTTTCTTCTTTTGTTTTTCCTCTTTTGTTTTGAGTAAATTATTTTCAAACATCTGACAGTATACACTGTATATGCTCAATAGATTATATTTGGTTTACATGGGTACAAGCTGATCAGTCTGAATTTGTGATAACTATTTAAAAAAAAACAACCCTACCATAAACTGTTTTCAGACAGAGATTACTATTTCAGATGTCTGTGTTGAATGCACTTATATACACTATTTGAGGTATAAAGGGAAATATGATACTATAATAAAGGTTGAGTATTGCTTATTTAAACTGCATAGGATCAGAAGTATTTTAGATTTTGGATTTTTATTTTTATGATTTTGTAATATCTGATATATTGCATTTTCATATACATACACTTGGATCCAAGTGTAAACATGACATTCATTTATGTTTCATATATACCTTGAAGGTAATTTTATACCACGTTTTTAATAATTTTGTGCAAAAACAAATTATGTCACTACTTTAATCACCCATGTGAATAATTTTGGATTTTCTTTAGTATTTTGTATTTATGGATAAGGATAATTCCACCTGTAAAATGTATTTGTTTCAGGTTAATTTAAGAAGCTGGCCTGCTAATGTCAGTTAATTCATTCTATGTGTTAAAAGAAAATACCCGTGACCTACGGATTCTGTCTGAAGAGCTTTCGGTTCGTGCAGGAGAACTGGACACACTGCTACTACGATGCGATGACGGGTGACTCCCAGGCCGCCGGCCTTCTTCAAGGGATGGAGCAGGGGAAGGGCTGTCTGGAACTCGTTCCTGCACATCACCAAACAAATCAACAAAAGCAACAGAACCCAATGTAAAACAATGCTACTTGTTATTTTTATACATCAGAATGACAAACCTGAAACTAGCTCTCCTATATTATACCTATATATTAGAATATGGAGAACATTTCACAATTGGTCTTCTAGGCCTCAGTTCTCAAACAGCTAGATAGGTACTAGAGATGCAACATGTACATAGTTGGACTATTCTTGAGATCTGCATAAAACATTTAGACCTAATGCTTATTCAAGTTGAAAGTATGACAAATAAACTAAAAGATTCAGTTCATCTAGGGAACAATAAAGCATGCTTAGGATTATGTGGTTTATTTCCATTTTAATTTTAAACCACTGGTCCCACAGTAGTGTGGGAGCTATTAATTTATGAAGCCATTAATCTTATGTAAGAAATGCAAGAACAGGATAGATTTTTTTAAAGAATATTTATTTTCACATTATCAACCAATCAAAAGACAGGCATTTGTAAAATACAAGCCTAAATCAAATTGCTGGTCCAAAGGGAGTTAAATCAATGGGATTTACAAAAGGGTTGTCATTTGACAACTGATTCAGTGGGATTTACGCTAACCCTTTTAAGTGTTTTAAAACTTAAAACACTGGAGGGAAATTGGTATTGCAACCAAAACTCTATTTATGATGTAATTTAAAAATTAGTGAAATGTATATACAGTAGAGTCTCACTTATCCAAGCTAAACGGGCCAGCAGAAGCTTGGATAAGCGAATATCTTGGATAATAAGGAGGGATTAAGGAAAAGCCTATTAAACATCAAATTAGGTTGTGATTTTACAAATTAAGCACCAAAACATCATGTTATACAACAAATTTGACAGAAAAAGTAGTTCAATACGCAGTAATGTTATGCTGTATTTACTGTATTTACGAATTTAGCACCAAAATATCACGATATATTTAAAACATTGACTACAAAAATGGCTTGGATAATCCAGAGGCTTGGATAAGTGAGGCTTGGATAAGTGAGACTCTACTGTACCAGGATCTAACATCTCGAGCTCTGAGGATTACCTGGAAAGGAATCCTACTGGAGCATTGCAGCACACCAAAATACTTGGGAGTTACCCCGGACCGTGCTCTGACTTTCAAGAAGCACTGCTTGACTATCAAGCAAAAAGTGAGTGCTAGAAACAATATCATACAAAAGTTGACTGGCACAACGTGGGGATCACAACCAGGCACAGTGAAGACATCTGCCCTTGCGCTTTGCTACTCTACTGCTGAGTACAAATGCCCAGTGTGGAACACATCTCACCACGTTAGAACAGTAGATGTGGCTCTTTATGAGACATGCCGCATTATAACAGGATGTCTACGCCCCACACCACTGGATAAATTATACTGTTTAGCTGGTATTGCACCACCTGACATCCACCAGGAAGTAGCAGTCAATAATGAAAGGACCAAGGTAGTTACATCTCCAGCCCATCCTCTGTTCAGGTATCAGCCAGCACGCCAACGCCTTAAATCAAGAAACAGTTTTCTAATATCTACAAAAGTACTCGCAGGAACACCTCAGCAAGCGAGAGTCCAGAAGTGGCAGGTTAGAACCCAGAACTCCGATCAGTGACTGAGACCAGATGAGAGACTCCTGGGCACAAAGAAGACTGAGCAACTTGGAAGGCACTGAACAGACTGCGCTTTGGCACCACGAGATGCAGAGTCAATCTTAAGAAATGGGGCTATAAAGTGGAGTCCACAAAATGCGAGTGTGGAGAAGAGCAAACCACAGACCACCTACTGCAATGTTTTCTGAGTCCTGCCACATGCACAATGGAGGACATTCTTATAGTAACACCAGAGGCACTCCACGTGGCCAGCTACTGGACAAAGGACATTTAGTAGAATGCCAAGCTTTTTAATTTTGTGTTTTTAAATACATTTTGCTTCTGATATGATAAATAAATAAATCACAGCTAAGTATGGAAGTACAGAAAAGATATTTACAGAACCCACTGATGTTTACTTCTATTAATATACATAACTGCATACATTGTTTCCCTAGAAATATAGACAATTAGATAGTATGTAAACTTTTCATTTAATACATAATTCTACCGTTTGGTCTGCTATCTTTTGAATACCTTCATTAAAAATGAAATCCAGTGAGCATATATGATTTGAATAGAGTTGCATAGCAAATTAATTTATTTAAAGAGTTTAATTTGTTTATCATATTTACGTATGCCTTTACAGAACAAATTATAATATGAAGACAGCAGAAGATATGCGTAGAGCAACTCAACACAATTATGACTAAAACAAAGGAGATAATGACTTTTATTATTGTCTTATAACAAGATGAACCAGGAGGAAGTATATAAGAGAGTGCTTTGTAAACTCAGTTTATCAGTTCATTTATGAAATACCCTTTAACCTTAATAGAAATGCAACTGAACTAAGCAGAGGTAAGAGAGTAATTAATTTAATTCCTCAAGTCTTTGCTTCATAGTCTTGCCTCATAATTTCTCCAATCAATAATATACAATCTCTTGCAATTTTCTGTCTTTATCAAAACTAGCTGTAACAATAAATGGAAATTCTAGGAATAAGACATTGGAAATACGTTCTTTCTCTAAAAAGGGCATACTAATAAACTAAAAGCACTGGAATATCAATATTAGAAAGTCATTCTTTCCACCTTGTCTTTGTGAGGGAAAAGGATGGATTTAGTAAAATATTGACTTTCCTTTAAAATGACTTGAATAAAAAAGTTAAAAAGAAAGTGAATTAAAAGGTATTCAGCTACTTATTCACACATAACTTTTGATAGCTATAATATAACAGATGGACCTAGAGACCTCTATTACAAAGAAGTATAGAAGACATAGAATTCTTCTAGTGCTTTTGATTGATGACCAACCCATGGAATAATGAGACAAAGTGAGTTAAATAAGAGCCATTTTGTTTTACCTATAACTTATTTAATTTGTATTGAACCTGGAAAGGAGCAAGAAGGGGAGCAACCTGATATGGATCCAGCTGAGACCAAGTGTCAGCCCATGATGACTTCCATAGCCTTTCTTTGGGTGAAACACTTAAGTCTTGAGGGCAATCCAACAATTGGGTTACTATCTGGCTGACCACTTAATAGAAAGGAAACCCAGGGGGGTGGACTAAGCAGACACTTAGTCCTTATTTGTGGCAGGTAGTGGAGAGAGTATACTTTGGTATACACCTTGGCACTTTTTTGGTGAAAGGTAGGACTCAGGAAAGACCTTTTTGGGCCCTTGTACTGGATGGTGGCGATTCAGAAGGACTCGGGACTCTCTAACTTAGAGGTCCCAGGACTCTATAACTTAGAGTAAAAGCCTCAAAGGTAGACTTCTTCTGCATCACCACCCTACAGTCTCAGGGCCTAAAGAGGCCTTCCCTGAGCCCTACCCTAACCAAATCTGCCTCCTATGGAATCCTAGGGTTAAGATTTGGTGAGAAAGTAGAGCTCACTAGCTAACAATCAGAGCACTGTCATTCTGTAGTGTGAAACAGCTCGATACTGAAAATCTGGAACAATGAAAACTTGCATTTCCTCACCTACCCATAAGGAGCCCCCGATGGTGCAATGGGTTAAACCCTTGTGCAGGCAGGACTGCTAACCTGAATGTTGGGTTGCTGACCTGAAGGTTGTCGGTTCAAATCCGGGGAGAGCACAGATAAGCTCCCTCTGTCAGCTCCAGCTCCCCATATGGAGACGTGAGAGAAGCCTCCCACAGGTAATGGTGAAACATCAAAACATACAGGCAACCCCTGGGCAATATCCTTGCAGACAGCCAATTCTCTTACACCAGAAGCGAATTGCAGTTTCTTAAGTCATTCCTGACACGAAAAAACCTGTCCATAGCTGATACTCAGCAGCAGTTTGAATGAGTTCCAGTGTGTTCACATACTGATTTTTTTTTTAAAAAATGTTATATGTAAGCTTTAATTGGAAAGAAGACCTGGAAATGTGAGGGACAGAGTCCCTGCCACTAAATATCCTTAGCTGGACCAACAACTTTTCAGACGCCTTTTTCCCTCTTGCCCCATATGATATATACATATTTTCTGCTCTTCCTCCCATAAAACAGCTATACAACAAAGAAATACTTTTCTTAAATCTGGAAGGTGGCTAAGAATAGAAAATGAGAAAACTGAAAATAATTTCCCTCTATAAAATTAAAAAAAGCCTACTTTGAAATATCTTCCCTTAGTGTCACCATCAACAAAATATTGTTCTTTGAGTGGTAAAGTCTGAAATGCAATTCTTTGAGTGTTTGACTAAATGCACTTAAAATCCTCCCAACAATCAAGAATCCATGTTTCTTGGGAAAGACAAAGGCAGGCATCTATAGATGGAAATATGGGCAAAAAGATACCTGCTGCACAGGGAGCTTTAAAGCTTTGGTTATAATACTTTCTAAAATAAATTTTATTTAAAAATTTCAAGAAGAAGTTATTTGAAGTATATGAAAAATCCCTGGGAAACAAAAGTGCATAACTAAGATATCTGCTCAACTCACAGAGATACTTTCAATTGACTTAAGAAAGCTCCAAAATAAATGACTCATAACTGGGTCATTAACAAATTTATTTTTTCATTCTCTATGTATTCCTATAATTATAAAGTAACATAATGTAAAATATCTGAGTAATAGATTGCTTTTGTTTTCATTTATGCTTCATAGTTTTAGAAAGGCATGCTATATATGGTCAGGCTGAAAATAGTTCTGTTGGCAAAATAATTTTTACTACTCTTCTACAATTTAGTATTAACTAGTTCTGGATTATTCAAGTGATATTTTAAACGGTACATGTCAACTATGAAACTTAATTTGTGAAGTCTTCTCCTGAAAAGAATGCCCAGTGTCTTCTACATTTTGGCAGACTTTCCTAGCAATGAAATCTCAAAGACAACTTCGGAACTTAGAAAAATGCTATTTCACAAACAAACAAAACACATTAATGTTAAAACTACAGGTGTGGAATGCAACTGGTAAGCTTCTCAAGGCAAAAGGCACCCACTATTTTTAAATGTAGAAGAATCCCTCTTGTTAGAAAGTAAAATAAAAACACATCTATCATTCTGTAAGGAACTAAAACACAGTCTATGATTAGGAAAGGAGCGAGCATTGTTAACCTTGCCCTGTTGCACATAATATTTTCATTCCAAGATTACAATGCACCATCATACTCTGTGTCACTGCAAAGACATATTGATTGGAAATATGAGTCCCATCTAAATATTGAAACCTACCTTATTCAGATACAGGACCTTCTGGATATGAGTGGTAATATATCCAATAAGGACTATAACGCATGAGGAATTCTCCAGCTTCTCATGACATATTTGCTATTAGACAAGCTTAATTGCCTTTTATCCCCTTTAGTTACTTAATTTGCTTTATATCCCACCGTCTCTCCCCCATTGAGGGACTCAGAGAGGCTAAACAACAACAACAACAACTTCTTTATTTTTCTATCCCCACCTCTATCTCCTTGGGGGGATATGGGGCGGCTAACACAGGGCAAATCCCGAAGACAATAAAACAGAGTAAAACAGGAAAAATAGCATCTTCAAGTAATAAAAAACACAATAAAATCAGACATCAATACAATAAAAAACTGATTTAAAAACATGACCTAATGAAATAGAAAAACTGCCAATTTGGAGAATGGGGTAAAATGGAAGGGCAGTTGAAGCAAAGTGCAATGAAATATGATATGGTGCCTTTTGGGGCGAAGAGGACAAAGTGCAAACATTCTCAACATTGGGGTGAGGTAGGACGTCCAGTTGAATCTAGGAGAGGATGAAATAAAGTGCAAAGTATGACGCATTCATTTTGATCATGGGGACTAGGTTATTCAAAAGTGCATTGGAAGAACCACATTTTAAATTCCCTTTTAAAAGATGTTAGGGTGGGTGCTTGCCTGATCTTCCTAGGAAGGAAATTCCAGATCCGGGGAGCCACTACAGAGAAGGCCCACTCCCTCATTCCAGCAAGCTGAGCTTGTGATGGGGGTGGGAGCGAGAGAAGGGCCTCTCCGGCTGATCTAAGAGATTGTGCACGTTCATAGGGGGAGACACGATCATGAAGGTCGGTGGGTCCCGAGCCATTTAGGGCTTTATAGGTAAGAACCTGCACCTTGAATTGGGACTGAAAAATAATTGGCAGCCAGTGGAGCTCCTTAAATAGGGGGGTTGACCACTAACAAATGGCACAATTCAATGCCATTCTACAATCCACCTCACATACATAAAATCAATACATATAAAATCTATAATACACATCTAATAACAACAATACATGGTAAAAATATTAAAACTAACTATAATTAACATCAAAATAGCTTCCATCTCATTGCCATTAATACTAACAGTAATAATACTAATAATACTAACACAATACATAATACTAACAGTAGGTATACATGCACTGATTAAGTACTGCAAAGAAACTATGTTGTTGTGCATGTTACTGCATCGAGATGCTTCTTCCGTTGTGTTTCACAAATATGAAAGTGTATTTGTGTGTAATGTTATACACAGCCAAAATGATGTTGATCTAATAATACAATCACCTGTATAAAGACTATTTTAGTGCAGTGATCTGCTAATATAAAGGCAACATGGGTATATCAGTAAAATCTCTCTCATATATGCATATTATCAGATGTACACATGATTTCATCAAGTTCTTTTAGTAGTGTTTCATCAATATGCACACCGAGCATCAATAACACAGAGAAAGATTGCATCTGGTGAAGAGAACTCCAGTCCACAGAAGGGCATACTATATTATCTTTAGTAATGTTGAATGTGCTAGGAGATTTTTGTTTTTTTGTTGCCATATTTTAATATACCAATCACTGGAACTAGGAAAAAATGAAACCACAAGTGTGTTGAAGGTGTTAAAACTGCAAAAATAAATGAACCTGCTATTAGAGAATCTGGGATATCAATTGCTCTTCTTATCCTAACAAGCAAAGTACAGTTGGATGTATCTATCTTATTTGTAAACAATACAGCAATGCCAAAAAGATCACACATTATATAATAAGGAATTTAGCTGTGGTGGCTAAAAAGCATAGTTATTCCAGGTTACCTGGCTTGGGTACTAATTCACACATCTGAAAACATATATGTGTGTGTATAAATATGTGTGTGTGTGTGTGTGTGTGTGTGTGTGTGTGTGTGTAAATAAATCTGTATGTATACATTATACAAAATGTAACATGTAAAGCAGTTCCTAAAAACCTGGTCACTCAATATGAATTCCACCACTGAATAGTACAGTTTATCAGATTTTTTGTGACATTTTATCATTCAGCAAACCAATGGAAAGAAGCACTCCCAATTTATCATCACATTTCCTATATTTTCAAAATTTGAAAATTCAGATAATCAACGGAGCACTATAGGTACTGTACTATGTAATATATTCTATAAGAAATTGGTATTTCAATGTATGCTTCATGGATTTAGCATAGTGCCTGATGCTGTTTTATGGCTGTCTTCCGAGTGTTACTACAAACCTGTTATCATCAGCTCTAAGCTATAGCATTTATTTTTGAAATGCTTTTATACTGTTTGTACATATTTCTGCTCAGGGAAAGCAGAGACTGCTAACAAGCTTGGATTTCTGAAGCCATGGGCAGGTGATGAAAGCCATCTCCTGCCTAAAGCATTCTTGGGTCACAGCTGTCACACTCGCTGTGATTTACTATTGTCACAGTCTGTTGTCCCTGCTCATTCCTGCAATCTCATTCCTCCAATTCACAGATCGCAACATTCAATTACAAAAAGGGTATCTAATGTTCATCTCATTTCAGAAAGGGCGCAGATTCATCAGGTGGGGTTATAAATGCTTAGCACAATTGCCCCCCTTTCAGGGATGTATTATGTGCCCTTTCTACTTTATTCTTCATAGCTTGACTTCCGAAAGAGTTAAAAATAGAAAATTAAGATTTGTTTTCTGCGTAATTACAGCCTCTTATCTCTGGAAAATGAAGCACTGCTTAATAGCAGAATGACATCTGAAGTTTCAAGTTTAAGATAACAACTCTGACTTAGAAGAACTTGGTGAATTTTGGGAAAGGTCAGCAAGAGATCTGAGTTGGCAAGGCTCTCCAAATCAGCTTTCCTACTGAGGCAAATGGGAGTTTGTTATTTAAAAAATTTCACAAGCTGTTGTGAATTAAAGCAGTAAACGCACTTAAATGTCTGTATGGAGAAATAGGCATCTCTTTTTTCTCTGGTGTTGATTTCACACTTTGGTACAATTCATTATCTCAAATTAATGCCACATTGCATAATCAAGAAGAATAAATCTTGAAAGCTATATGGATGCAAGCTACAGAAAGCCAGGCAAATTCTCACTGGTTTCCCTTCAACTGCAGATATCCAAAGAAGGTTCCGGAAGCAGAGTTTTGGGCTTTCTAAATTCAAATTTGCTTTGAGACTAGGGATAAGACGAATAGAGCAAATTATGATTTATTTAGTTTAATTGGGTGATTTGTAATTAACATATCATTATCGCCCTTTGGGAATGCCAATCCATAATTCCAATTAATTAAATAATTTAAGTCCCAGTATGCTCTATGGAAAAGATAAGCTCATGTTGAATTCTGTTGCAAAATAAATCAGCAAATCCTTCTTTACTCTTCCTGTTCATTAGATATTCAAGAGCCAAGCTTTATATCTAAGTAAATGTCAACTTTAGGCTGGAGGGCATGGTCAATTTTCTGTTGTCAAGGGAGAGTTCAACTCCCATCCATACAACGCCAGACCAGAGCTGGAAGTGCTGGTCACACTTGTCACTCTTGCCAAAATTTGTCAAAGTACTTCACTGATATTTAACTATTTATATTAAGTTGTAATCGGAGCCCCCGGTGGCCTAGGGGATAAAAGCCTCGCGACTTGAAGGTTGGGTTGCTGACCTGAAAGCTGCCAGGTTCGAATCCCACCCGGGGAGAGCGTGGATGAGCTCCCTCTATCAGCTCCAGCTCCATGCGGGGACATGAGAGAAGCCTCCCACAAGGATGGTAAAACATCAAAACATCCGGGCGTCCCCTGGGCAACGTCCTTGCAGACGGCCAATTCTCTCACTCCAGAAGCAACTCCGGTTGCTCCTGACACAAAAAAAAAAAGTTGTAATCCTTGCAACATTGTGAGGTCAATATTGTTGCCACCCACATTGTAGATGGGACATTATACTTGATTGTGAATGGGATATGGAATGTCCTTTGGTGGAAAAGAAAAGAACTGAACATGGAATATCCTGAGGAATATCCTCACACCGTTGTGTCCTGGATTCACTGGAAGAATAGAATTGCTTGCCTTCAGTTGACTTTTTCATTAATACTTTTATATTTTTTGCCTTCTAGGATGAGGGCAGAAGGCATGCGATAAATGATCTACTTCTTAAGGATCTTGAGCCCATTATCCTTGCAAAGACCATTTTGTTGACAGAAGCTCACATTATGGCAGCTGGTATCTCAAAATTAGCTGAAACCCAAATTCCACATTATATTAAAGATGCAGAATGGAATTCTATTCCTGTTTTTGTTTTACATAAGTAAAGTATGGGGCACCTAGCTCTGGTTGGGAATCACTGCATATAGAGAAGAAAAGTTTAAATCCTTCCCTTCTTCACTTAGTCTCCAAAGAAGTGATAAAGGAAGGAGGAAAAGCGCTATGGTCCAGCTTGAGTTCTTTCCCCCTTTCCTTTAAATTGATAAGGACTTCAGAAAAGAAATATATATGTATCTATTGTATGTGTATTGTGGCACTGAATTTTGCCAAACCATTGAATTGAATTTTGCCAAACTGTAAGCCACTCTGAGTCCGCCTTGGGGTGAATTAGAGCGGGATAGATATATAGCAAATAAACTAATAAATAAATAAATCTAGCATGCTTCCTTTTTGAAGAAAGAAGTAAACATGTAGTAGATGCAGTCACAATGCAGACTGGATGCCTATTGTTTACCCTTAGTTAAACAAACAACAAAAAAACCCTGAAATCACACTACAGAATATACGTTTGATCCTGATATTTTAGTTGTAAGGATTCTTGCTTCATTTAATAGAATGCCCATCAAGGATCTGAAGATCGCTGATATATCAAAAAGTATCCCCTTAACTAACTACTTGATCTATGAAAGATCATTTTTAACTTGCTTACTGATGCTTACATTTAGAATATTTGGTCTGTCTTTGGTGGACAACTAAATATTAATAGACATTAAAGATCATGGAAGACAGATTCTAGTCCCCGAACCTGTGGTGTGATATGAAGAAAGCTTTCGAAGAGGAATAGTTCAAAACTCTGTTATCCAACTCACCTTTCCATATGAGTGCACCAAAAATCTTACTAGTAAAAGGGCAAAACAAAAGTTACAAGAAAAAAAATATAAAAACAGCTTACAAAAATGTTCATTGAAGGCAGAACTTCAAGGACATCCACAAAAAGCCCAGTTTTTTGTTGGTAAGAATTGCTTAAAGGGTCAAGAAAACACCTGTGAATTGAGACTGAAGCTGTCTTTCAACTACGAAGCAACACTATGAAAGATATAGAAGACTGGAGGGGAAAAAACTAGATGCAAAATACTTGGCTCTGCAAATGAAGTGGATCCCCTTAACCAGTTACATCATATTTTACGACAGTGGAAATGTAAGATGAAGAAAGAAAAAGATTACTGGGTGAAAATATTACCACTTTATTCAATATTGGCCCATTTATGTTTTTTCTTTTCTGTTCTTAAGCTAAACAGTTACCTTAATAACAGACGTTTCAACTCTTGAGGGAGGACTCTGTACTTGTGCTGCGGCTGCCATGTTTGCGATGGTGCTAAGGTGGTTCATCTGGCTCATTGCCATTGTGACAGATGCTGGTGGCAAGCTGACAGGAATAAGCGGGTGAGGCATCATCATAAAAGGGAGCTCCAGGCCTAGGGGAAAAAATAAAGCAAAAATGCATTTATGACTTTAAAACACTGAATGTTACCAGCATTTCTGGCACTAAACAAAGGCAATTTAACTACCCACCAGACAATGGGAAAGTTTTCTCAATTGGTCCTTAGCTCACAAGTATTACAATAGCAGGAAAACATACTTTATACTACTGTTTCTAGTATAATATGAAAGGGAAGAAACTATTACTATCATTGCTCAGTATGGGATTAGCAATCAACCTTGAAAGGTGGTACATTCATTATGGTACAGATGTCCAAATCCAAAGAATAACCAGCTCCCATGAAGTAATCTTCCCATGTTTTGTTGGGAGCAGGCCATAATTTTAACATCTGTCTCTAAACACCAGTTAACTAACAGCGTTTGAAGAGCACAATGACACCTCCGTTGTATGGAAAGCTATCTGTGACATTGCCTTGAATTTATGTTTTCATGGAAGTTTTACATAATACACCACAGTATCTGCAAGGAGGTATACATTATTGCTGCTTTCATACGAACCCCAACAATAGTATTTGTGCCAACAACTATCTAAGGGCTTGTGTATACATCAGGTTTTTCCTTTTCCCCGCCCAACAAGTTGCCTTCTGAAAATAATTGTCAACTGTATCAATACTATTTTAGTAGTAAATTGCTATGGCCTTGTTTTTTATCCTTTCCATGAGCTAAAACCAATGATTATTTCTAACTACTGTACTAAAGGTCCAACCATTAGACAGAATATACATGTCTACCAAATTCCCAATGTTTCAAAGAGTTTAATTTACTTGGGCTAACAATTGGATGAGGTGCCTCTAGTGGGTCAACATCAGACATTAGCTTCATGCCCATCCTACATATTCAGAAAAAAATCATATGGTGTAGAGTTCCAGGGACTGTTCCATTTCAGATTGCAAAAAGGAGATTCTATGTTTCAATGATTATTAACATTAAACAAGCAGTATTCTAAATTTCAGTCATTGATTCAAATACTATATTTGCTCAAGTCTAATGCTCAGCCTTTTTGGCTAAATTACATTGCCAAAATTGGGGTGCACATTATATTTGATGGCTGTGTTAGAACTATGCACATAATCCCACCTGCACGAAAAGGCTTGGAAGAACCTGGTACCCCAGAGGCCGGACAGGGGGGCATGGGGGCGGGGCCAAGAAGCTGTTCTGGTGGTGGTAGCAGCCTCAGGGCTCTATGACACTCAAAGGAGGAGGACTGCCCAACAGGTAACTCAGTTGTTTCTGCTTCTTAGCCACAATCCTGCCTCCCAGGTGGCCCTCAGAGTCTGCCACCCCCCACCGGTTCAGTTTTATGTGGTTTCCAACTGGCTTCGTCGATGATGTCTTCAAAACCTCCCCTTCGGTTTTGAAGGCCTGGTGAATGAAGCCAATTGGGAATCGTTTTGAGATTAGCTAGTTTGCCAGCCTCAACCTGAAAGAAGGCTGTGGCTTCCCAAATGGCCTCATTTATGCTGCTTGCCTTCCTGACATGCTATGCTTGCACTGTTGAGTGCATTACTTTCGAGGGCACATCAATTTTTTGTAATATGCACCTTCAACATTGAGATGCACATTACATTCAATGGCACATTACGCTTCAGTAAATATAGCTGTGCACATTCTGCTATCCTAGCTGCCTGGTCCCAAATATTCTTCACTAATCTGTTCCTCCCTCTAAATCTTGCAAAAAGAAAAAAAAACAAATTTAAAAAACACAGAAGACCTTCTCCAAGAGTATAATTGACCATCTGGGTTTATCTCACTACTTCACTCCCACGGGGATTTAGAGAGGCAGAGAGAGAGAGACATGGCTTTCAGTAGCTAATCACACACCCCAGAAAAAATAAGGGTAGTACTAACCACGGGGAGGGGTGGGTGAAATGTTGGGAAAGAAATGGGAAAGGGTGTAACATGCAGGGTTCTAAGTAGCTCTATCCCTCCAGAATCCTGTGTGGGCAGAAGCAACCCTTACCCTGGAAGCTCCTTGTTTCTAAAGTACAGGATGGATAAGCAGCCAGTGGCCAAACAGATGTCAAATGTAACTCCCATCAGCCCTAGCCAGCAAAGTCAATGGTAATCAATGATGACAAGTGCAATGTAAAAGAAATGTAGACAGACAGGTTAACTACTCCTGTCCCTCCAGGCAAACATCAGTTATATGCTGTTGGTTCTACTGTGGTTCTGATGACTGCATATCCATGCAAGTGAACCTCTACTTTTATTCTCAGAGTCCAATATGGAGGGTTCTAGTTGTTTTTTGCCTTCAAGATATTTACATCTTATGGCAACTCTAAGGTACCAATACAGAGGTAGAGTTGGGCAAGTCTGCAGTACTACCCAGATAGGCATATATTTAATTTAATTACCCCTGGCCTGAAGTTATCCCATTTGAATTATTGTACTTGGATCTGTTATTTGAAGACATCTCAGAAACTTTAGTTCATCCAAAACAGGGCTTAAAGATATTTAATAGGAACTGGAGAAGATAAACATTTTAACATGTAAGCAGGAGAACGTTCTGTGGGGCTATTTTATTCTTTTTAAAAGTGTGTATGTTTCCAAAATGTTTATGCTGTTTTATCTACTTTTAATTAGTCCTAAAATTTTATTGTGAATATTTTTAATTGTCTTGGAAGTTGCGCTGAGTCCCACTCTAGGGTGAAAACAGAATTCAAATGCCATAAATGAAATAGAAACAACCTAGGACTTCACCTGCACTAGCTTCAGATTGGGACCATGTTACCTGAAGGACTGCATCTCCCTACATGGGATTTTTACATAACTCCCTACTTGCACTTTTTGAAAGCCTTCAGAAACACCTTGCTAGATTTTCAACAATTAAAGATTGATTGATTACGAATGGGTAGAGGATATTTTCAATGTTGCCTCCCTATAGTTATCAAATTCTCACTGTGAGATGGTTGATGTAGCACCCGTCTCTTATTACCTTGCTTACATCAAGTGTTTAAAGTGTTCCCAGGCTTTAAATTTTGTTGAAAGGAATATTTTTAAAAGATCTGAAGTCTGTTTAAAAGTGTTGCATGTCACTTCTCTATTGTTTTTTCTGCCATGCATCACATTTTATTGTGTTAATTATGTCCTATGTGTTAAAGCATTGAGCTGCTGAACTTGCAGACTGAAAGGTCCCAGGTTCAAATCTGGGAAACTGAGTGTAAGCTCCAGCATCTGCCAACCTAGCAGTTCGAAAACATACAATATGAGTAGATCAATAGGTACTGCTCTGGCGGGAAAGTAATGGCATTCCATGCAGTCATGCTGGCCACATGACCTTGAAGGTGTCTACAGACAACGCCGATTCTTCGGCTTAGAAGTACAGTTGGCAGCAGAATTACTGAAAGAACTGTAAGCCATATGAAAGAGCCAGAAATAGGCTGAGAATATTTTGATGATCAAATTAAAGCAGAAACAATTTAGGTACTGATAATGTGATGTTAGGTATTATAGGCTTATTTGAGTCTATGAGAAATTCAGGGTCAAAATTAATGTATGTATAAACCATTGACCAATTTATGGAAAATTAACTTTCCAGATTTCACCCTCAGATTCTACATCCAGTATTTTGGATTTTGGGCTTTTTGCTTTATTTGTTTTTAAATACAAGGGAGCATTGAAATCTGTGGTGTTTTACCTGCTGTCTAAAATGCTAAAGTCCTCAGAACTCTGAACCAAGTGCTGCTCTGCTCACGTAAATCACGTGAATCAACATTCCTATATACAGAACAAATATGTTGAGGTATGAAGTAAAGTGTGCCATGTCCATCTCAAGAAAAAGCTCCTGCTTATTATCCTTGAACCAGGCTGCAACTGACAATGATGTTCACATAAGCCCTTAGTAATTCTCATCAAACAAATAAAAAAACAATTGTTTCTTGCTATTTCTTATACAATCCACTTAATTTCTCACTGTAACATGTCTTGATGTTAAATATTTGTCACTGCTGATAAATCATTTCTTTTAAATAGGTCTCTAGTGAAACACTGTTTCAAAATGTTTCCCCTTTGATTATATTTGTAGAATTTTACAAAAATCACATTTTGTGGTTGCTGTCTCTAGCACGTGTTATTTATTAAATGTAGTCCCTTTAATGAAATATTAATGATAGAACTTTGAAAATATCGGAAGATTAATGTGAAAGGATTTCACCCCGTACCATTTGGCAGAAGATGATTCTGTTGGAGAGGGTTGAGAGGATGGTTAACTGGAAGGTTATGCTGTCCAGGCAAGTTGGGGTGGTTAACAGAAGCCTGCGATGCTTGGCTTGGGGGAGACTGGAGTTTTTCTCTATCCCAAGAACCATAATTGCTTCCTGTGGGAAGGAATATAAATTATTGGGATGCAGGATAATTCCAGATTTGCAGCAAATGAATTTGCGTGCAAGGATATCAAGTCAATTCCTTCTGCAACAGTCAAACCCATGTTGGATAAACCATGGTTTGGGAACTAGAATAATTTTATCAGGAACCTATATTCTAATGTATTGGAGGTTTTTGCAATTCATATACATTATATTATTGTATTCCATTTCCAAAGTCACATAAATTGAATTCTTACACATGTGTATTTGTATGTGGAAGGATGACTATATGACTCATGCATACAGTCATCCCTCCACATTGGTGATTTTGACTTTTGGGCATTTGATTATTCATGGATTTGATTTAAACTGTTCTTTCTACAAATCTTGAGGTTCTCCAGTGTGACTTGATGGTCAGCTTCCTCCTTCCTTATGCTAGAAGACCTAGAGATTTCTAGACAGAACATCTCTCCAGGAATCTCTAGACCCTTCAATACAATTTTGTCTACAGCTTCCAGAGAATGTTGACCACAGAGTCATCCTGGAAAACGTAGAAATTCCTAGAGAGGTGTATTCTCAGGTTAAAAAAAAACAAGCGACTTCTTTATCTGCAGTTTACACTTTCACAAAAGCCCTGTGCCCTTAATCACAGCAGATGTGGAGGGATGACTGTATATGTTTGGGTGCATGTATAATTTCCAGATATGAGCTGAGCATAACTCCACACACTCTGCTACCTTTTTACCTCCTACCCCAAATTCTATTGTGCATCTCAGTGTTTTATTATCTTTGTAATAACAAATCTGAAAGTTTCAGAGCTCTGCATTCCAAATTCCATTTCTGACACAGTTCACTCTATTTGAGGTTATGGAGTTTCTACTAACAGGTTAGGCAGCTGTCGAGTGTCTCCACTATCACCTGAATTTGTCTGGAGTCTACAGTTGGTTGCAGTCCAACACAATAACCCCAATCTGTCAAAAGGATAATAAAAGTCAATACAACCAGTACCCATGGAGGATTGATAAGCTATTGAAATTGATCAGGGAGTAGGTTCTTTGAGCTTCACTTCAGTGAAATAAAGCAGACATACCAGCCGTGTATATATTTTTTGTCTTTGTCGTGATGCCACCCACTCCTTATCTGGTCCTTCTTTACTCCCTTTTAGGCAACCCAGAACTCTTTGTCTCTATAAACTTCTAGCTCTATCATCAACATTCATAAAGTGTTGTTGAAGGCTTCCATGGCCGAAACCACTGGATTTCTCTGAGTTTTCTGGGCTGCATTGCCATGTTCCAGAAGCATTCCAGAAACATCAGGAGATAATGCTCCTGGAACATGGCCATACAGCCCGGTAAACACGCAGCAACCCAAAATTCATCACAATCTGCTGACCAGTGCTTGGGATTGAAGAACTAATCAAATGTTTCCTTTAAATGTGTTGTCGAAGGCTTTCATGGCCGGAATCACGGGGTTGAGGTGTGTTTTTCGGGCTTTATGGCCACGTTCCAGAAGTATTATTTCCTGACATTTTGCTCATATCTATGGCAAGCATCC
This sequence comes from Anolis carolinensis, assembly GCF_035594765.1. Taxonomy (NCBI): domain Eukaryota; kingdom Metazoa; phylum Chordata; class Lepidosauria; order Squamata; family Anolidae; genus Anolis; species Anolis carolinensis. The sequence goes on along the minus strand of NC_085843.1, from coordinate 142,784,275 downwards.
TCAGAGGTTGTGAAACCTCTGAGGATGCCTGCCATAGATGTGGATGAAATGTCAGGAGACAATTCTTCTGGAACATGGCCATACAGCCCAAAAAACACACAACAACCTTGTTTCCTTTTAATTTTTTCTGCAAATGATCCCTGCATTTTCAGGTTCATTGGGTATGTATGTACACGCATGTACATGCACATTCAAAAAATGAATGCTGGATTCACAGCTATGTATATTGAAAGTCGTAACAGTATGACGTCCATGTGAACTGTTATTTTTAGGGGTTCCTCTAACAGATTGAATACAATTTAAAAAAGCCTTAGATGTTTCCACTGGCATAGTCAATGCCTGTTCTTCTTTTATCCTTCCTTTTATAGACAAAAAGTAAGGTTTTGCTCCAAATAGCTTTTACCAGACAAGTTTATTTAGGGGAAGCTGAGAACAGAACTGTCAGGGCAGTGGCCTTACAGCACTACAATTTCCACCTATAAAGACTTATTTAGTCTGTCTCACCTATTTTTAGGAAATGGTGTGTGAATTGAAATTTCAGACAGCTTTTCTTAATTTAACTCAGTTTACATGCCATTTTATAGGATAAAGTTATCTTAACAATTTTACTATATGCCCAGTGCTAGTAAGCTGTGTGGAACTTGCTGTGAAAATGCTAGCTTAATGCTATATATTGCTTGGCGCACCACATCAGCCCCAGTAAGAAAAACTTATTGGCAGTCTATGAAAGTTTCAGCAATAATATATAAACTAAAAGAGAGGAATATAGAGCCTTCTGCCTCAGGGCTATTATACATGTGATGTGATGAAGATTATAACACAGGAGGTCTGGCTCTGAAATTATTGGTGAGCAAAATGTATCCCAAAGTACCGCAAGATTTTGGTTTTTAATTGCATTCGTTTTGTAGCAAATTGTCGAATGATTTAAAGGCACAAAATAAACCTCTCTAGTTTTTTGCTTGTTTAAATTCTTTGACATTTAAAGAATTGGCTTGCCTCTCTATCAGTACACAAAGCCATCTTCGTAACTGCAATTGTGTCCATTTTAACTGAACTGTTTTTACTGTTGTTTTATATTGTTTTATTGTGTTTGTTATGTTCATGCTGCTGTATGATGCTTTGATTATTGACTGTTTTTGCACACATGTTGGAAACCGCCCTGAGTCTTCTCGAGGAGATGGAGCAGTATATAAATAAAGGATTATTATTATTATTATTATTATTATTATTATTACCTTGACCAGTAACAGAATTCATACACACAGAGTTGAGATAATGCCAATAAAATTTACACTTTCTCACAGACAATTAAATCTTGCTCTATAGGGAACATAATTTAGCTGGCACCATGCAATCTAAAATCACTGCATATGTATAAATCAACTTCATGTATAAGTCAAGGGCCAAAATTATAGATTTTGTAATGACCAGTAGAGAAGTCAAGGGAAATTTTGCAGAGAGGGAAATGCATTGATGCCACTTCACAGAGCAGGCTGCCCCTGGCCATTACCACCATTTCCCCATTAAATTATTCAAAAAGACTCAAAGGAGTTCCATGGTGGAGAGACTAGAGTGTGATTGGTGCTTCTTGTGGGTTCTCCTCGGACTAAGCTCTCCCTTTTTCCTCTTCTAATAAGAAAAGGGAGTGGTTCCTTTTTTGATAAGAGTTAAGGTACAGTACTCACACTGGCCAATCAAGGTTTCGGGGTTGATTTTTTAATTAAAATTTCCCCATGATAACTCTTACAGGAATGAATTTCCCTTCCTATGGGGTAGATTTTTCTCACTTCCAGTTGTCACACCCCCATTTTCATTTGTAAATTGAATGTTTGTAACTTGAGGACTGCCTGTAATTTTTTTAAACCAGTATTCTTGAAATGCTGTTGAAGTGTATGAGAAAGAACTCGTCATTTTTGAGGGGAGAAAAGAAAGGAAGAAATAGGAAAATAATTATGCTACACGTATAACATGGGACATAATTTATTTATTTATTCTTCTTAAAAAAAAACCACCTTAATTTCATTGTCATTTAAAGTGAATACTTCTAAAAGAGAGTACTATGGCACCTAGAAATATCAAGTAGCCAAGCTCTTAAGCCTATTACAAAGAGATGACAGCCAGATGGAAACTTGAAAAAACCAGCCTCAGCCTCAAGAAACTGTGAAGAAAAAAAAGAAAGGCAATTAAAAAAAAACAATAAAAACTATGTATTGGGGGGTGGGAGGACATTTTTGAAATACTCAGGAAGCAAGAATTGGAACTCTGAAGAAAAACAGTAATTATTTCACTCCATTTGTCTTAAATATATAGTTAAAATTAATTAAAATGAGCATAGCATATTATTTTTTTTGACTTTGGAACACAGAGACTATTCTTGAGCGCAGAGGAAAGAAGAAACAGTCCTACTCCATCATCATCATATTTATTTGTATCCCACTTTCCTTCCCAAAGTTAGACAAAGGATAACTTACAACTTAAAAGAGCAATAAAGTTAAAACATGCAAAAAATGAACATAAAAAACTGAACTACCATATACATTTATGTACAGTAAAAATGCATACTAAAAATGATTTAAAAAACTGGATTGGCTTATATATTAGTCAAGGCAGTACTGGTCTGCTGTAACTTTCCTCTGGCCTTTTTGAATGCATGGGCAAGAGGCTCTTTAGTGCTACCCTGCCTTGACAGGGAGATCAGAGAAAGTCAGTGTTTCTCTTACAATAGGGTCTCCCTGGACAGACTCTTCACTCGCTGCAGACAATCAAGGGTAGACAGACAGGTGAAGAAGTGTCTGTCAAAGAGAGCCTCCCATAAAAGCAGCACCAACCCTCTCTGCTCTCCTCAGGAAGGCAGAGTAGCACCAAAGAGTCACCACCACTACCATTTTCCTGTGCAGACATTAAAAGACCAGATAAAGCATTGTGGCAAAGAGGAGGTTAGTGTTTCTTTTAGGTTCTTGGAGATGGACTAAGGCCCCTTCTACACTGTCCCTATATCCCAGGATCTGATCCTAGGTTATCTGCTTTGAATTGGATTATATGAGTCTCCACTGCCATATGATCTGAGATCAGATCCTTTGCCATTGTAGTCAAAGAAGGGGGTGATTCTTTTTTGACAAGAATTATTACTGTACTCTAACTTTTATCAAACACGGAATCACCCTCATCTCTGAGTAGAGTGGCAAAATGTCAAGGTGGGAAAATGGTGACAGCAGCCATCTCCTTGTGGCAGTGCTGGTGCTTTTGCCTCTATACAAAAGGGATCCATTCAGACCTATGGTAATCCCTAACGTTTTATCCTTTACTTATCCACAAACAATATCAACATCCATAATGTCAACCTCAAACCAGCCCCTAATTTGTACATGAGATCAAGCATATACAGTAGTCACAATACAAAAACACGTCTCCCGTGCCCCACCAACCAGTCTTACAAAGATTATGGAACTGAGAGAAAGGCCTCTGATTATGATATTAGGGCCTAAACAGGCACATACAGGGAGATAAGATATGCCAGATAGCCTGGATTTGAGGCATGTAGGGCTTTATAGGTCATGCTCATCATGTTGAATTGTACCCAGAAACAAATCAAAAGCCCACAGAATTGTTTTAACAGAAGAGTACCCTATATAAGTAAAAAAAAAAAATCAACCCAAAAAACCATGGGGTCGACTCGTCCATGGGTCAGAGTGAGTTTATTTAACTTTTCTTTTTTAAAAGAAGACCACCCCCTTCTCTGAGAAGAATAGTGAAAGGCAAGAGTTTAATAAATCCTGGGAGATCCTAAAAGAAGTTTCCTCTATTCTCAAGGCACACTATACTCCTTTTGATGCAGCCCAAAATCCCATTGGCTTTTTAAGATGCTGCATCAAATTTCTGGCTCACGTTCAACTAAGACACCAAGATCTCTTTCACATGTACCATTGTTGAGCCAGGTCTCATCCATCCTGTATCTGTGCATTTCATTTTTTTTTCTGCCTAAGAGTAGGATCTTACATTTCTCCTTATTGAAATTTATTTTGTTAATTATGGCCCAACTCTCGAATCTGATCCTGTCCTCTGATCCTGTCCTCTGGAGTATTAGCTATCCTTCCCAATTTGGCATAATCTGCAAACTTGTTCTTGATACCTTCATCTCTAAGTCATTAATAAGGATGTTTTGCAGCATGAAAAGGAGATTCTTCCCCTCCCCTGCCTCTTTTTTAAGAGGAAGGCATTTTACTGGTAGGTTGCAAGTGACTTTAAAATCTGGAAAGTATGTGTGACTTGCCAGTCCATGATATAAGGAGAACATGATTCACACAATAAAAGGGATCAGCACTGCATCTTAAACACTTAGTGTTTCTCCTTTTCAGAACCCACCTCAAGCCACATTAATGTACGGAATGTTAAATGGGACTCGAGTTAAACCTGGGCGGGCATATGTGATTCCCCTTCAATTATGCCTGCATTTTTTTCCAAAGAGAGATTTCTTCTGCTCCATTTCTAGAACAGCATCCAAAGGTGTCTGAACTGAAATTTTGCATGACATGCACAATTCTGTACAAAGTATACAATCAATATTCCCTAATATGTGCCTTTTTGTGGGCATTTTTGAACTGGTGAATAGCAGAAAAAATCACAAATTCAGATAATTTCAAAAACTAAAGAAAAATTGAATTTCAGCTTAACTTCATAAAGAAAAAAAAGTTTGAGACAGAAATAAACAAAAAACTACCCCACATTGCTAGTTTATGACTCTATTCTCCTTCATTGACATTCAAACATTTCATATTCTCATGTGAAGAATATTTTTTCTGCTCAGATACTGTTCTCCTTTCTAAATATGTCAGCACATTTGCAACTTTACTCCTCTGTGATGAAATTTAAGCATTTGAAATTAGCTACCATGTGAAAAAGAGACCACATATCTCAAAAGCATTTCGAGATCTTCAGATAAAGGTTCTCCTTAATATAGAGCATGTTTAATCTACAAATCATGTTTTAAAGACCCTGCAAATACATTACCATCATACTTCAGTAGTATCACTATTACTTTTTCATCAATATTGGATATCTAGACTCACGGACACCTCTGTATGCAATTTCACTTGTATCTGCTGAGTCAGGTGTACACAGCACATGACAGAAAAAAACTCATTTAACAAATTGCTTTGGTTACTAGCTATCTTTTGCAATAATTAAGTGGAATAATGTTCTTTTTTGAGTGTAAGAGTCAGGGCTGTAAATTACAATTTTTCAGTGAAACATATCAGTGTATGTTGTATTGCTCAGTTGGAACAATGGGGAAGGGAGAAGAAAGATTAACAAGTAGCTAGTTTCTAACCCATCCTGGGGTACTGTGCGGTTAGAGAAGACCAGTGCATCCCCTGATCTTCTCTAACTAGTGCAGCCAGCAACAGGGAGGGAAGGAGAGAAGAAAGGGTGGAGACTAGAGATGTGCGCGAAAACTTTTCCTTTGTTTCCTTCATGCTATCATTTCGTGTCTACAGTTCTTCTAGACAAAACAATAGATGACATTTTCATACGAAACAACAGGTGACACGATAATGAAAGCGGCACAGTCATCATGCTGGTTTTTGTTTTCAGCCACATGGCCTTTATGCCTGCAATCACTTCCTCATGCGTCAAAGAAGGAGGCAGGGAGGAGGTGATTCTTGGCCAATAGGACTCCAAGGATTCACTGAAGTGGGCTGGGCAGGGAGGGCAGGGAATGTATATAAGGGGAGGACTGAACCTAAAAGAGACATTGCTGCTGCTGCTGGGCGCTGGGGCTAGTTGGGTTGTTTGCTGGCTGTTGCTGTTGCTGTGTCTCCGCTTGGGCTTGCCATGGCTTGCCTTTTTTGTGCCTTGCCTTTCTGGTGAGGGCACTTCTGAGACTGAGAGATTTGAGGTTTGGGTTTTTTGGATGGCTGCTGCTTGTCTCATTTTTAAAAAATCCTTTGCTTGTTGGGTTTCCTTTCCCTTCTCTGTTTATCTCACTGGCTCAGTTGCCTGCCTCTGACTTGGTCCTCCGTTTACTTCAGTATTATATTTTACATTTAAAAGCAAATACATTTTATTTCTAAAACGGAAAAAAATAGTTAGAAATCGGGGGAAGACAAACATTTTAAAAGTTGGTGGGCTAATGCAGTCAGTGTGTGGCATTTTTCACCCCTCTAGCCCTAAATCTGAGCCGGGGGGGGGGGGAGCCTCTGAAACCCTCCCATTGTTGCCAATGGCACAGAACTTTTCATTTTTTGTTAGCAAAACATATAACTCTATTCGTATAGGCGCTCCATTTTTGTTAGCAGAAACGTATACAAAAATTAGACAAAATGAATTAAACTACACAAAATGAACCGCAATTCTATACAAAAGCACAACACTAGTGGAGACACATTAAAGGATCGAGATGCAATAGAGATTAGGATTAGGTGTTGTTTTTTTTAAGTTGCCCCTGCTTGCCTAAATGGCTGCCACAAGAGAGAAAAAGGTGCAGGTGGGCTTAACTCACAAGACTGGTCACTCAAAACAGCAACTATAGCTATTAGATAGGTGGACATCACATTACCAATTGCATTACTTGAAGAATTGAAAGGCATCTGAGTGGGAATAAAATGCTGGAAAGGAATTACTTTTAAATGGCTTTGGCCCATTACTTAGCACATCCAAGATGCAATATCTAAATTGACTACTTGTGTGAACAAATAACATTTTTCAATGTTTTCAGTATCTTTTGCAGGAGCACAGTAGTAATGATAGCTCATTAGTAATAAGTAACCCCACACATTATCTTTCTGAATAGCAGGAAAAAGGTAACAACCTTTTGCAATCAGAGTAATAAGAAACCGGTTTCTTTTCTAAAAGTAACATATCAAACTCTGCTTGCAGAAGCACGGTCTACTACTAGCTACATTTTGTTTCCTTACTCCCTCAGTGTGTTATTAAGTATTGGGCCCAAAGAAATATAAGTACTGTTACTTAAAATAGGAGAGGAGTTCACTATGATGCATATTTGACACATAGATTTGTAGAAAGATAGAAGGATACATGGTTTGTCTACCACATCCTATTGCCAATCTATCTTATAGGCAGGATACCTATAAGGCTGGCAAAGAAATTATATAGCAAATGTTCTTACACTTCCAGAGTTCTGCAGTATCACTAACATACCTAAACAGTTGAAGACATGCATTGAATTTTTTCCTATTTTCCCACAACAGCCTAGAGATGGCATACATTGGAACAACAATCCAGAAATATGTTGGTAGAACAAGTAAGAGGACTTCCAGACCATATCGTCAACATGGATCAGGCTCTACCATTAAGAGAAATGCCATTGGTAGCACCAGTTACCTCCAAGGCGGGCTCAGCACCTGCTTATTCTTCAACATTAGCCAACTGGCAGGAGATGGGGTTGCTTCATAAGTTCAATAGTAATGAGTTTGTGTCCAGTGACACATGTTCATGGAAAGAACATGTCATCCAGTAATCTTTTCACAAAGGGCCAACCAGATTTCTAGACCTAAGTAGAAAGTGAGTACAATAGTGCCTTCTCATTCATATTCCCAAGGAATCCTAATCAAAGATGCAGAACCACTGATAATAGCAGACAAAACTAATATTGCTCAAAACTGGGGGTGTACTCGGAAGATTTTACAGAACCTTTTAGGACGAAATAAATGGGCTCGTTCTAATAAAGTCATTGCCAGCAATGAATACCTCAATCAACCACTTTTTATTTTAAGTTACTTTTAAATATGTATCTTACTGAAAATAGTACAAAGTAGATAAGTGGAATCAACAATTACAGGAATGTTCCTATTGTCATTTGAGATGCATACACTGTTCTAATCCAGAAATGGTAGGTGGATCTCCTTGAAGTAAAAGAATCCTGCATTTGATTTCAGTGGATTTCAAGAGTAGTCTGATAGACTGCTACATTACATGATTACAACAATTTTTCAAGCAGGCTCAATGTTTAAATATTCAAAATACTAGAAGGTAGCAAATGTCATTTCTTTCATAGCTGCAAAATGCAAACTCCAAGTGTTTTATCCTAATGAATAAATGAGTTTGTCCTTTATGTATAAAATATAGTTGTGTTTGTTGCACAAGATTTTTTTTAATAATAGATGAATTTTAGGTTTGCTTCAACATATTCAATAAAGTGTGATTAATTTGGTTTTTAAAAAATGCAAACTAGACATTACTATATTACTTTGCAAAATGCACAGCTTGCAACATTATTGTCTCAGTGGGATCTTAAATTGAATTGTAAAATGTGTCTTATTTCCAGGTTGATTTATGTAAGAAATTGCAACAGAGAATATCCGTTTTGAAATTTCAGCTTCCTGGCTGATATTACACTTAAACAAACACACACATATGTGTTCCTGTACAAGCTTGAAAACACAAATGCATACATATACATACTTTTTATTTTATAGAACAGATTTTGGTGCATGTTCAAATAAGATGTACAGTATTACCCAAACTGGCAACTGCAAACCCATTCTGAATATCTACTCTGTTTCTATTTTAAACAGGACATGAAACAATAAAATTAGTTTTAATAACAATAATACTTAAAAAAAACTCTTCCTTGACCTTCTGAATTCAGTTAGTTAATATGAGGAGTAATAACACTTTCTTCACCACTAGGATGTGCTCACTCATATCTTCTTTTTCTAGGCTCAATATTAAGAGATAAATCCAGCTGTTAGTGCCAACTAGACCATATCCATTGCATGAACGTTTATATAAGTCCAAATTATTTAATAGGACAACTCTAGTTGGAACTAGCAACTGGACTGACCCCTAGGTTTTCATAACTGTGGTTGATAGACATCATTTTTGCCTGGCCATTCCAAGCCACAATATTTGGTCTACAACAAATAAATATTTCAATTAAAGGATGTGCTTGTATGAATCCACTATTTAGATGTCTATCCATATTCGGTGTTGATCTCTGAATTTGGAAGCATACAGTACTGAACATTCACTCTAATGGAGAGCTTTCCAAACTTTTCAAATTGGTGATCCACAATTTTTAGACATGCATCATTTCACGACACAGTAATTCAGTTTTACTAGAAAACAAAAGGTTAAACCAACCACTTGTAAGAGATATGGACCCATACTTAAACTGAAATAACGAAGTGCATGGGGACACAACACAGCTCATTATCACCTTTCATTTATATATTTAAAAATAAATGATGTATTACTTATTTCGCACACTCAATGGTATCTCATTTCGTTTGCATGACATGTCTACATACTGCAGCTGACACACTAATGTGTCGTGACACAAAGTTTGGATAGATCTGCTCTAATACAACAGCCCATGTATTAACAACCACCCTTTATGTATCTCAAAGTAAGGGTCCAAAACACAGGCATTTATTCACTGTGTCAAAGAGTTTGTTATAACGCTTGACAGACTTAGTCTTTTTCATAGATTCTGACCATGGGGAGGGGGGCAATCTGGAGGGGGTGAACATACCACCCACACAATCTACAGAGAATGCTTTCTTCAGTGAATTATCTTTCTTTCTCTCTCTCTCTTTAGGTTTTCCATTATGACAGATTAGATAACACATTTTTGACATATTCTGTGATTTTATTGCAATATTCTAAGTAATTACCAAATCTCTTTTTCTCCACAAAAAAGGGGGAAAGGGAAAAAGAGCTCTCCTGTGCCCTTAGAATTAATCTATGATAGCATTTAGCTTGGCTTTTTGAAGTAAATATCACTAGATGAAAAGCCAGCTGGTCCTGAATAATGGGATACTTGAATGCATGTATTAGTGTTTGAAAATGAGAGCACAAATCTTCTAAAAAGATTAATTTCCATAAGAAAGATAGCTCACAGATCTACAAAATGCATAAATTCAAAACATAATAAACTGGCAAGAGAGAAAGGTAGATTAAAGTAAAGGCAGCAACACCTTGTTAATGCAGCTGTTATATAGCAATGATTCTGTATCAATTACATTTGGTAGGTACAGGAGGACTGTTCAAAGCTTTTGACAAAACTGCAGTCTGGAAGGCACGGTTTGCAATACATAATATTGTGACTAGGACTCTGTGTATGCGTTTGTCTTTGTGTATGTGTGCTGTTTAGCTCATTCTAAACAGATTTGTGAGAGGAATCACAAAGAAGCTTGGAATATTACTATAAGGTGAAAAACAAAGCAACAGTTTGGATATTTTAATTTAGATTTGACATGAGTCCCAAAATATCACCGTCATCCACACAAAGATGTTTTGACGCCTTACAGTGTATACTTCCAGTTTATTTCTTGAGAATAAATGTATTTGAATGGATCTACAATGCAGTTCACATAGGAATTTTTGAATAAAATCAATGAAACAAATTGGCTGGTGGGGCTTAACAAAATACAAAGATTCAAATGTTATTAATTTTATTTATAGTCAGTGTCTGAACACAGAATAAGTGATTCAAGGCAACTTTGCTGCAGATACAAACTGAATTTGCTTTAAAAAATACCATGCACCATCTGACATGTTGAGTGTGTAAGTATTTGAAGTTTCCCAAGAGAATGAACATGCTATATGGAAGCATGCCATTTACAGCCAATGTTGAAAAGAGATAGAAAAAAACTAAACATACTTGCTCAATGTCACAGGCGTTTTGCTATAGGAATTAGTAGTTCATTTGAAAATTGGTCCCTATGCTTACAAAGGATATGCAAACAACTCTCCATGAAGAAGTGAGTCTATTTTTCTTTCCCAGCAGCAGGAATTCTTGAGGTGAAATGGAATCCTGCTCATATATACTTGTAAGTCGACCTCATGTATATATAAGTTGGGGACAGGTTTGGGGGCCAAAACAGTTGCGGGTCATCATGTAGTCAGAGGAAAACACCATTACTGCTTCAGGGGGCCAGCTGTCACTACTACCATGGTCCATGTTAAGTCTAGAAATTTTAGCCAAAAGAGTCAGTCCCAAAAACTCGCTGTGTGAGGAATGTTTCTATGGAAGGGATGGAGCAAACCGTTAGATTTTTGCTTTTCTTTTAAACATGACTTCAAGTTGACTAACTTATAGATATATTCAGAGGAGGTTTGCCATTGCTTTCATCTGAGGCTCAGAGAACATGACTTCCCCAAAGTTGTTCAGTGGGTGTCCATGGATGAGCCACGATTTGAACCCGGGTATCCCAGAGTCCTAATATAACACTCAAACCAAATTAAAATTTGCATGCCAAGCCCAGGTATTTTTTTTTAAAGTCAAAAGTAGCATCAAAGAACAAATCAGGAGAAGAAAATGATCTTTACTGTAACCCAATAAGGGATGCATAGCATCCAAAACAAACCTTACAAAATACAGAACTAACATCCGTCTCACTCTTCTTTGGCTCACATGGATAATGAGAGGAATAGGTGAAGATTTATAGCCTCCTAGGAAATCATCTGTGCTTCCCTAGATAGACCACTTTACAAGCAACACATCTAGGGGATCATATCTTAACTAAGTGAAAACGATAGCATATTGGAGTAAAGATTCTTATTGTTCTCTCTCTATTATCCTAGAACAATCTGCTTCCTTTTCTATTGAAGACTGTCAAACTGTAGTGGAAAACAGTAACAATGGCAATTCATCTGGAAGATCATTTTTTTCTAGATTTGTTTTTATTTGTCAGGGTAAAGAAAGTGCACATATTGCTTGGCTATGAAATCTCTTCCTTAATTTAATTACCAGAGACTATTAACCATGAGTAAATGGATGGCATATTTATAGAATTGGTGACATTGAAATACATCTGTTTCAGAAAGTTTTGCTAAGATCACAATGAGCTGCAAAGTACACAATATTTACTTGCAGCACAGAACATTCAGAAGCACTCTAGTTAAATTTATGTTTCTTTTTGAGCTATTGTATGAATAAACTACAAAATGCTCTGAGCATTTTTTAATGATAACTCAAGAATTCCTTTCTTCTTTCATTCTTTATTTTTCCCAAACTACTTCAAGAAAGCTGCTTTTAGTTAAAACATAAAGATGGTAGTTACAAGGTTTCTGCAAACATAACTGCTATTCCATTAAGGAAATGGCACTGCAAACAGTAAATAGTGCCCCCGAGGGAAATGTAAGTATTGATTTTATTACAATGTTGGTTGGTTTGTATTTGCAATTGTCAACTCTCATTTTAGACTGTGCATTAAGTGTTCTTATAATAGCTTTAGAAAAGAGTAAATATTAATTAGAAAATATTGGTAATACTTCTATATGTCTTGGATTAAGTGAACCATAGTGATATTTAAAAAGAATGCAAGGATGCGGCTTTGTAAACATAGCTAAGAAATGGAAAGGCAAAAATGGCAACATAATTGCTGCAATGTTCTTGTTGATTTATAGATTCGATGCATTTCTTAAAAAAACTTATAGAATGGGTTGTAAGCATACATTATTTTACTGTACTGTACTGTTTGTTCGTTTATTATCAATATTTACTTGGACTTACAAAAAACAAGGAAACATTCTGGTGACTTGAACCTGTGGTCTAGTTCACCTATGTAAGAGCAACACAGAAGTGCATGGAGGTCGCAACTGGGCTCAGAACTGGAAAGTACTTGTGTAGAAATGTTATTTGTGGAACATGCCAGCTTAATTCAAGTCTGTGCTTGTGACTGCTATGATCTATGCCACTACTTCTTAAACTGTGTGTCCTGACCCCAAATAGGGACCATTAGCTCCCCATTTAGGGTCCCAAAACTTTGGCAAGAGTAAACTTTTTTTCTGAATATCCCCTATGACCTCATCACATGGTGCATTTCCCCCATGTAGTATACTTCATCTCCATTTGAAGGACAAAGAGGCTCTTGGCTTTCATGATGTTTGCCTACTTGAGGCTGTCATCCGTTATCCTCCCATCCTTGAAATGGAGCTGAAGCATGCTAGAAGGTGGAAGCTCAGAACACGGGCAAGAAATCATGTCCTAAGGCCCCTGGCGTCCGCCAGAACCATCGCTAACACCAAAAAAAAACACATGTGATGAGATCTGACAAATTTGCCCGTGTTGAATCTTTTCAGTGACATGGAGGAATAGGTGTTCATCACCACTTCGCTGTTGCTGCATTTTCTCCTTAATAGCAATTTTCTCCATAGGAAGTGGGGGAATTTTCAGTTACACTCTATTTTATGAAGTGCCCATCCATGATCCTTCTGTTGTTTAAAGTGGTTTAAAGATAGTGTGGGTCCTATTGAAAGAAGTGTTTTAAAAATGTGAAGATATCCTATAGAGAGAGACCACCAAATTTAAAGGAGTGTTAAAAGTGAAGGGAAGATTCCTCTGAAAGAAGTGTTAAAAGTGGAGTTAAAATGCTGCTGGTCTACTCAAGGGGAGGAATTCAAACAAAAGATCCCATTGAAAGGAGTGTTTTAAAACTGTGACATAGGAAGAGACATTGCCTTCTGTGGTGTGTGGGGCTTTGGGGAGGGCAAGGGATCCCACTGAAAGAAGAGTTTTTAAAGTAACGTCACTCTCATTTAATGCAAAGGGCTTTGGGCATTGCAATTTTATTCCATGAAAATAAGAGATTTTAAAGTGGTGTTAGTCTCCTTTAATGTAAAAGGCTTTGTGTAGGGCAATTTTATGCTATGGAAAGAAGAGTTTTTAACGTGGTGTCCTGTCTCCTCTGGTGTGTGGGGCTTTGGGGAGGGCAAGGGATCTCTTGGCTTACAGATATTGAGGTTTTCCCTGATTTAAAAAAAAGTAACATGGAGAGGGCGGAGAAAAGGATCCCCCGTGTGATGGTTCCAAACTCAGGCAACAACGGACGAAAACATGTGTGATGGGAAGACAGAACTTGAAATAGGACGACTGGGGATCTAACGGTATAATTCCCGTTGCTAGACAGACGGTCCCCAATGCTTCTCAAGATCCATGTGATGAGGTCCCTAGTGACTGTTTTAGACATTTACACAAATTTGTTGTAGTTTTTACAGTGCAGAAGATGCTTCAGCTGTACTTCATAAAAAAAGAAAATCAGACTGTTTAGCAAACCTTATACCTATATACCTGGAGTCGCAACATTTTCTTGGGCTGAAAGGAGTTGAGAGTGCAAAAGTTTAAGAAGCACTAATATATGCAGCCTACATACCTTTTTTGCACTCAGCTAAGGGAGGACATTACCCCTGTCCCACAATCCTTAGGGTATATCTGGTGGGAACACACAGGATTGCTCCTCCTCAGTGTCTGCCCCCAGGGTTTGGAACTCTTCAACTAGAAAAGCTAGACATCCTAGAAACAGGCACGCCTTTGTGTTTTGAAAGGTCTTTGAAAACTGAGTGCTCATGAGGTAAGGACTTTTAAAGTGTGCAATATTGCCTGTGTTTATTGTAGTTTAAAATTGCTCTAAATTGTGTTGACAATTCAACTATATGTTAACATATTGGGTTTTTTTAGTCTTGGGCACTTTTATCTGATTTTCTCTAATGTTTCTAAGCTACTTTGAGTCTCAGTGTTGGGAAGAGTGGTGAGTTATAAAAGAATAAAATGACAACTGAAACGACGACGACGACAACAACAACAACAACAGCTTATCTATGGCAAACAGACTGGGAAAATATTGTTCTTAAAAATCTTCACCAATAAAAGTGGGTTCTTGTTCACAAATTATGGAAGGCCTGAAAATTTGCTTCAATTTCAGCATGACCCCAATTAACTAGAACCAATTATGTTCAATAAGGGGAAAACTACGTTCCTTCTCAAAGGAAGGAACTACCTTCTCAAGGATATCAGTACAGTAATTGTATAGTCAGAAATGATTTGTAAATACACAACAAATACAGTGCCATAGAGTTCAGCAAATGATTTCTGATCTGTTTACACCACTGGAGAAGGAATAAAACTCAGGGAAGAAAGTGGCCATTGAACCAGTAGCAAAGAAGCTTGCTTCCCCTTAGGTTCAGGCAGAAAGTAAAGTGCTACAATCTCTTCTAGTTTTTGTGTCCTTCCTTGTTTATCATTTTCATCATTTTGTCTGCATTACAGTGTAATCTGGCTACCAGTATTTTGGTTTGGACCCGTGAAAGTTAGGACATGGAAAGTGCTTGCTGAAATCATAGAATTTTAATTACGCTTACTTCAAACTCCAGGTTGTATTTACAAGAGACAAAACTCTTATTTTGGGTTGAATAGCTAAAATAATTTATTTCTTTATTGTTGTGCCTCTTCAGGTCATTTCCGACCTATGGCAACCTTAAGACAACTTATCACAGGGTTTCATGTAAAGATTTGTTCAGAAGAGCCTTACTATTACCTTCCTCTAAGGCAGCAAGAGTGTAACTTTCACAAGTTCACCCAGTGGGATTCAAACCCTGTTCTCCAGAGTTGTAGGCGAATTCTAAAACAATTATAACTATTATTACTGAAGGTATCTTCTCTTCCAGCATAAAATGTTAACATGTGTCATCTAATGTAGTTGGAAGATAAGAATTCAAATTTCTTCCTCCCCTCTGTTTAAGAAACAGTACCAGGTTGTTATTGCTTAAGCAAGCTAGAGGAAATGTAATGTTATGTTATTCTCTTGCTTAAGAGGCTGGATGTTTGTTCATTCTATGGTTCATCATTCCTTTGTGGCCTACCTTTTAGACCTTTTATGTTGTAAGAATGTATTGCTGTTAGAGAATAGCAACTGAAAAACAAAACCTGCCCACATTATTTCAGATTTATGCTGCCATTTAGACTTTTTTGCAGTTAAAAATTGCTTGTATTTCTCAAAGTGGAGTAGAGTACAAAATCAGTCAAGTGTTTTGACTGTATTCTTTTAATACCCTCCAGCTAATAATAGCATCTAGCATTACCTGATCTTAGCTGTTGTGTATTAGTACAACTGAAAAAAAATGGAAATCTTTGAAAAGCAGCACCTGACTAAAAATTGGATGTGTGTAATGGTTCAAACATAAGCAGAGCCTTGCTGGATTGGCCCATTATGTCTTGCACTTTGTTTTTGAAAGTGATCAGCCTCTTGAAAAATCATTGATAGGACATGTAAGCTGCATCCCTCTCCTTTTACTTATGTTTATGTATTGGTCAGATGTACTTTGTCTTCAATACGCGGGCTTGCTGACTAGCACTAGTAGACCTGTACTACTTCTAGGAATATATTGTGATAACTTGAAAGCCTATTTTAAAAACAATGAATAAAATTGTATAATATTCCAATCGTTTGGACATTGCTAGGCTAATTCATTGGTAAATTAACTGACTCACAGGGAGTGTAGTCTAGAGTGAGAAGAGGACTAGATCTTGGAAAGAGTCTTGATTTGGAAGCCTTTCAAGATTAACGTGGCTGACTTCAAAACTAGAGGCAATATTGTTTTTAATAAATCTAAACCTAATATTCCCAGATTTCACTGTCATCCTCTGAAACAGTTTTTAGTCCTATGCCTCTTCACAACTGTAAACAGTTATTGCTTTCTTATGTCCCTTCCTGTCTTCATCCAGCACTACATTCATTAAAGGAAAACTACTTTTGCACTTGAAATCCATTTGTACCAATATAAATAAGCTGAGGGTAAAAGGAGAAATGGGGAGGAGAGAGGAACTGGGGCATTTTAAAAGCAGATGGAAAAGTGGGATGATTGAAGATTACATACTTCTTACACTGCCTTCAAACCCCAGCCTAGAGAGAGAAGGATATTATGGTAATGGTATCAAAAGCCACTGACAGGTCCAACAGAACCAATAGGAACACACACATACATCTAGTTCCCTGCATAGGTCATCTAGAATGGTTGAAATGAATCTAGATAATCTACTTCATCAAGGAATGCCTTGAAATGGGAGGGCACCATATGCTCCAATACCTTGCCCCAAAAATTACCTTGCCTAAAAAAGGATGTTATAGATTGACCAATAATCCACCAGTACGGAGGGAACATGGAAGATTTTTTTTTCAATAATCGCCTCACCACAACCTCTTTGATACAAGATGGAAATCTACCTTGTTGAAGTAAGGCATTCACTATTCCCCTTATCTAATCTGCCAGTTCCCCTTGGGCTACTTTTTGCAGCCAGAAAGGACACGGGTCCAGCAGAACACAACTCTCCAAGGATCTTGTTCACATCCTCAGGCTGCACAAGTAATAATTCCTGAAGGATTTTAATGTGGAAAAAAGCCCCCCCCCAAAGACACTGAAAAAGATATTAGATAGATAGCACCATAAATTCTATCATACCTGACAATTAGCCATGCTGTTTGTAATAAAAGCTATTTGGAACTAATAATACCTAATATACTCAATACCACCTAACAATAAATGTAAATATGTGTGTATGTGTTATATTCTAGTTCCATTCTTTTATAAGGTTGCTAAAGACCTGTCTTTATATGAATATCGAATTGTTGCACAAATGCTACTAGTATTACCATGTGTTAAGATACAAGCAAGGTTTATTCCTTAAATTGTTATTCAAATCTACATAATGTAAAGTGCAATATAATTATTTGGGATGACAGTTGCTTGCCTGATCAAACATATATAAAGGAAATACAGACC
Source organism: Anolis carolinensis (assembly GCF_035594765.1). Classification (NCBI taxonomy): domain Eukaryota; kingdom Metazoa; phylum Chordata; class Lepidosauria; order Squamata; family Anolidae; genus Anolis; species Anolis carolinensis. The sequence continues at coordinate 142,766,758 of NC_085843.1, read as the reverse complement.
TGCTAGTGCACAAGACAAGTGAATAGCGATGTGGTTGACTAATGTATTTCCGTGTATTTCCTTGTATAATCTTGAGAAATAGAGGTTTTATATGTTTTTATGGATTTAGTATGAATTGTTTTAATCCTAATGATGTTTAATGCTGTTTTAATATTTGTCCACACCTTGGTTACTTCCTATTTGGACCACTGCAATACTCTCTGCATGGGGCTATCTTTGAAGATAGTACAGAAGCTGCAATTAGTTCAAAGATTGGTGGCCAAGTTACTAACTAGAATGCCGTATGTGAAAGGAAGACTCCCATGCTGAAGCAGTTCCACCAGCTGCTTCCGGGCTCAATACAAAATGCTGGTCGTGATCTATAAAGCACTAAACGATTTGGGCTCAGACTATTTGAAATCTCCTTGTATAAACCAGTGTGAGCACTTCGGTCTGCGAAGGAGGCCTTGCTCTCAGTCCCACCCTTGTCTCAAGCGTGGTTGGTGGGAACGAGAGAGGGGAGCCTTCGCTGTGGCCACACCCCACCTCTGGAACTCCCTCCCAAAAGAACAAAACAGCCCCCTCCCTCCTCTCCTTCAAGAAGCTTTAAAAGACCCATTTGTGTAATTTAGCCTATGGAGAGGAGGAGGATTAGCATATTTAACACACACTCAACGAATATTTACCTCAGCTTGCTGATGTTGTTATATTATAAGATGCTTTTAATGTATTTTGTATTAATTGGTTTGATTTTTGGTATTTATTATGTTTATTTAGTTTAACCCTTGGTTTTGTTTATAAGTTATATTGGGTTTCTGTTATCTTATGTTTTGCTTTGATTGTCTATTTGCTTTTGGGCATTGAATGTTTGCCATTGTTTGCCATCGTAAACCTCCCTGAGTCCCTTTGGGGAAAGAGGACGGGTTATAAATAAGGTTTTTATTTATTTATTTATTTATTTATTTATTTATTATTCTGGTGTACAGCACACAGACAAGCTCCAGGGGAAAGAAATATATTTTTAGGTATTTTTCTAGCCTTAAGTGATATTTCTAAAGTTTGGCGGAAGGGTAATCTAAGAGTAGATTTCCTCATAAACCTTTACTGTCCCATCCTAAAGATGCCTGATTTTCCATGATTTTTTTTTTAAATGCCCTGCTTTTGTGCTCTCTCCTGTTTCACTGTATACAACCACAACAAAATAAAAAATAAAACTATTATTACTTCATCTCACTGCAGACTAAACAAAGGACTGGCTTTCACTTGGCTTTTTATACTAAAATTAGCCTACCCAAGTACAACACAAATACCAGCATGATAAGCACAGCCATGTGTTTTTTTCCTTAGAATAAATGAATGTAGTGCCTTGATTGTTGTTTGTACTTGAAAGGAAAGCAAACTTCAAAATACATGTGTGAACTCTGCACAGTTCCTAGGGAGGCTACCTAAGTATAAAGTCAAATCTCCACTTCACCCCATATTTCATGTTGTTTTTTTTAATAAGTAGAATTTAAGCCTGGGTTAAAAGACCATCTGGTTAAGACAAGGAAGTCATACTGAAAAATGCTAGCAAATGATTCATGAACACAGACACTTAAATCAAGTGCTCACTAATTGAGTAGCGGGTACTGACGCAATAGTATCCAACTGAAAGAAAATCAAGTAAGAGTCTTGTGAGATCTTAAAGACTTACAAATATAGTATATACATTTTTGGGATGGGATTATTTCATCTAAAATATGGAAACAGCTGATGATCTGCTCATGAAAGACTTCACGCTAGCATTTGTTAGTGTCTATGGATCTACAAGTGTTTCTCTGATTTGGCACCTTTCTCCATTCTGCATATCTCCTTTAAAGTTATGGCTAAAACTTGGAATTGATTCATCATTCCACTGATGTGAAAATCACCAGCAATCACTGGATGAGGCACTGCTGTAGCTCTGGAAGATAGAAGAGTAGCAACCTCATCACATGAGGTACTTTGCGGCGGCATACGTCAGTTCGCCTATACTTTTACAATGGATCTCGCAGGCTCCCATACCACAATGTAGAGCAACTTCTGGCGGAGCTCCATCGCAAAAATATAGGTGAACTGGAGCATACCGCCACTGCAGCAACACTGGAGGCTGCCTGTGTTGAATAGGAGTCAATTTTTTTTGGGGGGGGGGAGCAAGATAGCCAATGCTTTCCCCCATGGGATGAGGCAATGGGTACCCTGGCAAGCATTGCTGGGTCCGCCATGATGCGGGGCAATTCTGGTGGCCCATCTGATGAGGTAAGTCTCTAACTCATATAATTGAATGAAATACAACAGAGAACATTAAAAAGCAAGAGCCTGAATTACAAAAGTCCCCTTTGGAAAATAATATTTCTGTTGTATGAGTACTGGCCTATAGTTAGCCCACCACATTGGCAGATTTGACTTTTGCGGATTTGATTATTCGCAGATTTTATTAAAATCTTATCTCGAGAAATCTGTAGGTTGTCCAGAGCAACTGTATAGTCAATGTCCGGTGGAAATTGACCACAGAATAGTGCTAGAGGACGTGGAGATTCCTAGAGATACGTTTTCTCAAGAAAATAAAATCTATATTTTTATTCAAGGTTTTTCACCTTCATGGGTCTTCTTGTGTGTCCCTAACCTCAACAAATTTGGAGGTTAATTGTATTTTTAAAAATGCCTGATACCCTCAATAGGAGAGCCTCTGCTGGCGCAGCGTGTTAAAGCGCTGAGCTGCTGAACTTGCAGACTGAAAGGTCCCAGGTTCAAATCTGAGGAGCGGAGTGAAGGCCCGCTATTAGCCCCAACTTTTGCCAACCTAGAGGTTCAAAAACATGTAAATGTGAAAAGATTAATAGGTACTGCTTCCGCGGGAAGGTAACGGCGCTCCATGCAGTCATGCCGGCCACATGACCTTGGAGGTGTCTACGGACAACGCGGGCTCTTCGGCTTAGAAATGGAGATGAGCACCAACCCCCAGGGTCAGACACGATTGGACTTAATGTCCGGGGAAAACCTTTACCTTTTACTACCCCCAATAGTACTATTGTTACTGTCTCTTGTACAAGTCAGCATCAGTAGATTTCCTTAACTCAAAAGGGGCGAGGGCTTGTAAGTTGAGACTGCTCACCCCCCCCCCCCAGTGCCCTCTATAAAGTGAGATTGGTAAGCTGTTTGCAAATGTATGGCCTGGTGCCCTACCTCACTACCGACTGTCCTTACTCCTGGTAAGACTTTTATATTATAATTTATTTTAACTGCAGTTTAACAACAAAAAACAACAGAGAAATAATACCCTGTTAAAAATATTCATAAGTAGCATCTATGTGCATTGGCTGAAATAACAAGAAAGCCTTTTCTTTCTTTCTTTCTTTCTTTCTTTCTTTCTTTCTTTCTTTCTTTTGGCATCAATCACTAGGAAATAAAATCAACTGCATTTACAAGTGTCATTATAACAATGCTATTTTCCATAATGAGATGACCTTCTTTTCTCCTTAACCCTTTTCTCAGCCAAACCACCTACCTCAACTTTGCCTTCTGTTTCTCTAATCTTCAATTATTTATGTTTTCTTCATGCTGCTCTGTCCGCCATGGGAGCAAAATTGTGTTTGGTGAAATATAGAGCTAATTATACCATGAACCCCAGCAACAAAAAAGGCACAGCAGATGTTACTTCAGACGTGCTAACAGTGCCTGTGCTTAGTGCACACACAACAGAAGGACTCAACAAGGATCTGAAAACAATATATGATAAAAGCAGCATAAGCATGCATAATATTTTCGTAGAAAAATCAAAGAAAGGATGTCAGTCTGCATTCCTCCAAAGCACTTACTGTGCTAGTCCCAAGAGCTACTATATTCAACATGGATTTTGAATTTCTCTGTAATATAAAAAGTGGGTATATACTTCTAAGATCTGAGAGGAGGGATTTACAACATTAGCTAATGACAAAGACATTACTTCAAATCCTGATGTTTAACTCTGGTTTTCTTCTTTATAATTAGCTAAATTTTCTTCTAAGGTATTTTAAAAGTTCAAAATGTAAAAATGGAGAGAAATCACAAGCTATAATAAATGTATATGTTTTGCTTTTTCTTCAAATGCTTTTTAAATAATAATAGTTTCAAAAATCAATCTTAAAAACAAAGCTGGGTAGAAAGCCACATAGATTTACATTGATAATTGGCTGTTTTGTACTTCTGTGGCTAGGTTTGTACATAAAGACAAATAGAAGTATAAACAAAATTAAACTAACAAAATATGCAACAAGGAGAAAACACTGCTAATTCACATAAACTTTAGTTCACACTGCTATACACATCTATATATATAAAAGAGTGATGGCATCACGGCGACCCACAAAACAACAAAACTACAGGCCCCCCAACCTCGAAATTTGACAACACAACCCATCATCCATGCCTCTAGGTTGATACAACAAAAAGAAAAGAAAAATAAAGTCCTAATTAGAGAGAGAGGAATAATTGCTTTTATCCAATTGCTGCCAGTTAGAAGGCTAAGCTCCTCCAACTTGGTCTCCTAGCAACCCAATAAAAAATAATAAAAAACACTAAAAATTAATACAATAAAATACTATAATAACAGAAAATAACTAAAAATAATACGAGAAAATAATAAAATATAATAAATAAAAATATAACTTACAATAAAAATAATAAAAAAATTGCAAATAACGTCAAATAAAAAATTACACAACAATTTTTAACCAATACCACCACCACTTTGCCATAGCAACGCGTGGCTGGGCACAGCTAGTGTAATATAAATGCTATACACATGTAATATACTTCATTAATTAAAATATAGTCATAGAGCAGTTTCCTTATTGCAAGTACTCTGGTACATTTTAAGAAAATGCAGTGAAAATTGCAGGCCACCAGATACTACCAAATCGCAAAAAATAATAAGGCTCAAATAGATTGTTGACTTAGCCTGTTTCTGCTGCAAAGAATGGGCATCTTGTGGCGTATTTCCACACAAAAATACTGGTACCAGATATTTCAGACAAGCATAAATATATATAATCACTGCTGGGGAAGAAAACTGCATTCGACTCATTCACAATTTTGAGGTAGCACGTGGGCCATTGGCATAAAGCCTAGGGATGGAGAACTTTTGGTATTCCAGATACTAATAAAGTACTGTTTCCATCTTACTTCATCGACGGACAAGCTGTCTTGGTTTGATAAAAATTATGTTTCTTATCTCTTTATGACATTTGATAGCATTAAAATGACTTTTTCATTTCAAAAAACAATATTGCAAAGTTGTAGAAGATACAAGAAAAATAGGTAATAAAACAGTAAACAGGAAGACAGGAGAAAAAACACTGAAATATTTTAATGAAAACTCTCAAATTGCAAGGGGTAACTGAGTTAGGCAGTGATTAGGGATGGAGAAAGTATCAGAAAACATGTAGAAAATGATTGGAAAACATGTATAGAGAAACTCTGAAAACAGGAATCCTGGCCTAATGAAAATCTTTGCAGTTTGTGACTTATTCTGCACAAAATTCACATTTTTGTATGTAAATGTAACATTTATTCATACAAAATAGAAATATTTTCATGTAGAAATATTTTCCTACATAGAAAATATTTTTTTTCTAATGCAGTAATGCTTTTTTTCTGTGCTGAATAATCACATGCATATTTTATGCAGAATAAATCCCAAATTGTTAATAGCAGTGCTTTTCAAACTGTGCTCCTCCAGGTGTTCTGGACTTCAGCTTCCAGAAATCCCAGCCAGCCTACCAGCTGTTAATAATTATGGAAGTTGAAGTCCATAACATCTGGAGGAGCACAGTCTGAGAAACTCTGGTTAATACCTTGTAAAACTTCATGGTTTATAGAAGTTCTCAGCAGGAAGAGACTGCAAAAAAAAAAAAAAGATGTTGCATAGTTTTAGATCAGTGGTTCTCAACCTGGGATCCCAAGACATTTTTGGCCTACAACTCCGAGAAATCCCAGCCAGTTTACCAGCTGTTAGGATTTCTGGGAGTTGAAGGCCAAAAACATCTGGGGACCCCAGATTGAGAACCACTGTTTTAGATTAAATGAATTTCATCCTTACTAGGAAAGTAACTAAGTAAACAACATCTGAAGGATTATACATTCTCCAACTCTTATCTAATCCCATAACAAAATCATTAGGAGGAAAGGGGAAAAGGAAATAAGGATGTGTTAATCATGACAAAAAAGAAAAAAAACAAGTATTAGAAAAATTGCAGGTGTATCCAAATTTTGTGCAAGAGCTATGACAGGGACCTGTCATACCAGTAAATTCCAGTAATTTCTCAATTCCTTGTATATTATGGATTGCAATGCAAAGGAATAAAGCAATTGTGTAAACACTCACAGAAATAAAGCAAGTAGTTATATCCTTATACAATCATGTTTTGAGGAGACATTTGCTATTTGTCATGAATGCACCAGTCATCTCACCTATATTGTATAGTAATGTTACTCTGTTTCAATTGGTTTGATATGCCAAGACAAAGGAATAGGCAATAATTATTGATAAATGATAGATATAAGCCCTGTCTGGTTGCTTGAATCTGAAACTATCAAAATGTTGAATGCTGAATTTATGTTCTGGAAAATTGATCCCATGTTGGTTTTATACTTCATCAAAAATGACTTTTATCTTGTATGCAAAGTGTTAATGAAGCATGCAAATTCTGCAAATTTTAGTACTTGCATAGTAAAACATAAAATTGTACGTTTTACATTAAAACAAAGTGAGTGCTAAGAATCTTGATTAGTAATCTTTTTTTCCAAAAAAAAACTAAAAGAAGAATGATTTTTGCAACTAAAGTCTACTTGTGTTCATTACTATAAGAATTTCAAAAGAAGAGTCAAACCAAACAAGAAGAAATTGTTTCTAATATACTGATTTAAACCTACTGCAAAATCTGTGGCCAGTCGAGAGCAGAAATGTTCTGGCTTGGTCCTGGAGGCCACAGAGGTGTTCACATGCTTCAACCTGATCCAAAGCAGGAGTGGGGACAGATTCTAGACAATTCAGCCAGGCCAAAACCAATTCAACTCTTACTATTACCTGTCCTGTTGCCTCCAGCCAGAGAACACCTGGTCATCATTGGGTGCTTTTGCTAACATTAGCAATAGAGCCTGAGCAACCAAGGAGGGAACCTTCACCGATGTTAACAAAGCTGTCCAATGATAGCTAGAGCTCTCCGGAGCTCTCTGGCTAACTGTTGCAGTGACAAAAGTAACCAGGTACAAAATAATAATAATAATAATAATAATAATAATAATAATAATAATAATAAAAACATTGCGACTTTAAAGCATTTCGCCAATGTGAAAAACACTACACCCTGAAAACAATTGCATATCCCAAGACTGAATCAATAGGCATTTGTTTGAAATTCCATCAGACATCATCACCCACAATTTGTTTTAGTATTGTAACTTGTTTAATTTCATTATTAAATATATCTATTTCTTGGGTTTAATATGTTACTATTGCTTGCCACTTTGAATCTAAATTGTGAGAGAATCAAACTGGGAATATAAATTAAATAAATAAATGAATATGGAAATAGGTGTTTTCTCTTAATTATAATTAGGAATAAATTATAAGCAAAGCTTTGTAACAAGTGGAGGGGGTGTTATATGATTGTTAATTAAGTGACAATAAAGTTGGAAGCATATCCATTGATGAATACGAAGAGACGAGATGAGATGAGATTCTTGGGGATCCATTTGTTGTTGTTAATTTCTGCCAATTCCACTGACAATGCTAGGAATGAGAGACTCCAAGATACACTGTTATTAAGAGCCCTGCTAAGACACTGGAAACATATGGTCATGAATTCATTGATTGAATGTATCTACCTGTACCGCAATCTTCCTCTTTTCGTACTGTCTTCCACTTTATCAAGCATTCTCAGCTTTTCTAGTGAGTCATGTCATCTCATATATAGCCACAGTGCAGTACCTTCAGTTTAATCATTTTAGCTTTTTGGGAGGATTCAGAACAGCTTGATTTGTTCCACTCACAATTATCACAGAATAAAGTGCCCAAACTATGTAAATCCTACTTACATTAATGGGTCTATTGTAGGTGAATTTTGGCCTTGGTTTTTTGTAGGGCAGTTTACCAAATGCATGGGTACATGGAGAATTCTCCCCCCACCTCCCCATTTAAAGCTGATCCTCAAAAATGTGTAATTTTGGAGAGCAAAAGAGTAAAGTAAATCTGGGAACCTTTCTGTTGTTAAGTATGAGATGCCAAATTGTATATAGCTTTGAAAGAAATCATACCCTGTTTCCTTTTTTAAAGTTTTTTAAAATATTTTTTAAATTATCATAATAAAACATGTGAAAATATAAAAGTGTACTATATAAGTGTAATATATAATTAATAATTCTTTTTATTCTAAATGTTTACATTTTTTAAAAAAAATCTTCAAAGGATTTTCTCTAGGAATATGTAACTTTGTTTCAGGTAATGGGCTGTCTCTTTCTGTTCACCAACCTTTTTCCAGATGCCTCTGGTTCTCATTTACTTCAGGAAATATTAGAACTGAAGCTCAGTGCCACACTGGCAATGCCTTGCTTCTGAAGTTCCGATTTTTAAGCGATGCTTGATATTACCTTATAATTTATCATCTGTTATTTAAATCAGAAATATAGACAATCCAAATAACAATTACTTTCTATTATAAAGAGAGTAAAATACAACAAAGTAAACAAGAAAGCTACTTAACATACATAATGTGCCTCATTGTGACATTCTTAATACTTACTCTTTTAACTTTTGCTAGCATGCCAGTGCATGTTAACATAAAACAGCATGTCAATATTTGGGTTGCCATTCTTAAAAGTGTTGTCATTTCATTTTACAACCTTCTCTGCCTCCAAGATCCTTAGGCTCAACTGAGCTCCTCAGAAGATAGCAAACCCAGAAGGGGAACAGTCATCACTTGCAAAATATTGGGTGATACATCTGATGCTGAAACACTTCTGGCACCAGGAGTTCTACTCACAGTCATAAAACCTTGGGTTGTGATCTTGTCAGACCTCATTTGACAAACAAGGTTAGGCTAAGCGATTCTTTCTCAAAACACATACGAACACCAGATGCTGCAGTAAGTGGTCATGGCAATAGGTGGAACTTCTCCCCTTCAAGTTTGCCCTGAAATGGTGCCCCAGCATGCTGTCAGGATTCATCTTGCTGTTGATTGTAATGGCTTTCTGATAACAAGTAAAATGTAGTTTTGACAGCTGAAGTCATTGCATATCCCCTAGTCTTCTTCACAGGAGTATATGTGTGAACCCAGATATCTTAGCCAGATTTCAAAAGCATAATTGCAATCTCTCTACCAAAATCCTTTCTACAGTACAATTCTTGTCAAAATCCTTTCTACAGTACAGTTTTCAGTCTAACATTGCTACTGTATGCTTTTGTTTCCATATTTACCCATGGTGATGTAATGCCTAGGTGCACGAACTCATGGCAGAGCACAAGATATGAAATATTCAATCCAATACTGCAAACAAGTGCTCATTGTACTGAAAATAGTCAAAATTTAGATCAACAGGCAGCTCATCCCATCAAGGCTACTTGTGTTTCTTTGATCTGCTGGTATACGTCTCATATCTCAGGAAGTTCTCATAATAATAATGTGAAACATGTAAAAACTGTGGTCAGCAAAGAATACACACAAAGGGTCAGAAAAATTCTCAAAAGCAAGCTCAATGGAGGCAACACCATCAAGGCCATAAACATCTGGGCCATACCTGTCATAAGATATACTGCTGGCATCATAAACTGGACACAGGTGGAACTGGACAATTTGGACAGAAAAACAAGAAAACTCATGACCATTCATCATTCACTGCACCCCCGCAGTGATGTTGACTGGATATATCTGCCTAGAAGATCAGGGGGCAAAGGACTCTTGCAAGTAAAACAAGCAGTCAAAGAAGAAGAACATGCCCTGGCAGAATATGTAAAGCTAAGTGAAGAACCTGCTTTGATTGAAATCAAAAATCAGAAACTCCTCAAAACACAGCAGACAAAGAATCAGTACAAGAAAACCGCACTACAAACTAGAGCTGACAGCTGGCACAACAAAACATTGCATGGAAAGTTCCGTGACAAAATTGAAGGAAAAGCTGATAAGGAGAAGACCTGGCTATAGCTCACAAATGGGACACTGAAGAAGGAGACAGAAGGCCTGATACTTGCAGCCCAGGAGCAAGCCATCAGAACAAATGTAATTAAGGCCAAGATCAAAAAATCAGCTGATGACCCAAAATGCAGACTCTGCAAGGAAACCGACAAAACCATTGATCATATCCTCAGCTACTGTAAGAAAATCGCAGACAGACAGGCTACAAACAGAGGCACAACTAAGTGGCCCAAATGATTCATTGGAACGTATGCCTCAAATACCACCTCCCAGCAGAAACGAACTGGTGGAATCACAAACCTGCAAAAGTATTGGAGAATGAGCATGCAAAAATACTGTGGGACTTCCGAATCCAGACTGACAAAGTTCTGGAACACAACACACCAGACATCACAGTTGTGGAAAAGAACAAGGTTTGGATCATTGATGTTGCCATCCCAGGTGACAGTCGCATTGACGAAAAACAACAGGAAAAACTTAGCCGCTATCAGGACCTCAAGACTGAACTTCAAAGACTCTGGCAGAAACCAGTACAGGTGGTCCCGGTGGTGATGGGCACACTGGGTGCTGTGCCAAAAGATCTCAGCCGGCATTTGGAAACAATAGACATTGACAAAATTACGATCTGCCAACTGCAAAAGGCCACTCTGCTGGGATCTGCACGCATCATCCGAAAATACATCACACAGTCCTAGACGACTTGTGGTTTTGTGAAACGAAATCCAGCATATCTATCTTGTTTGCTGTGTCATACAACGTCGTTGTGTCAATAATAGTGATAATAATAATAATAATAATAATAATAATAATAATAATAATAATAATAAATACCCTGGTTTGTCTCCCCAAAGGTTCAGGAATGGCGTTTGATAGGTCCAGATTAATCCAGACAATATTTTAAAAAAGTGATCCTATCATTCCTTACTCAGGGTAACATATTGATTTCAATGCGATTTAGTGTCACATGAAGTCTGTGTAAGATTATAACATAAGGCTGCTGTATATAAGATCCAATCCTTTGCAAGCGAAGCAGGGGTAACATTTTCCACAAACTCCAGTAATTATTAATTGACAGCAGGCTTCCTAAAGAACTAGTGGCAAATCACATGCCTTGGGGCTGAATCTGACTATGTGGATGTCATTCTATCATTTCTCCAAAATCTCACCCCTTCCCCTCCTCCCTATGACACCCATCTTTAAAATATTTCCTAGATTTTTATGGTCTTTCTCTTACACTAAAAGTAAGAAATACCTGAGTTACTGGCAGTAAGAGTTAAAAAGTAAAATATGCTGCAGCACTTTGTTAATTCTTACCCTTTAGTCCTGCCGATCCCTGGAATACAGGCCCTAAGTTGGTGTCTGGAGCTGAGTTCAACTCTTGGGGTGAAGATGATTCCCTCAAACAACATGACTGTCCAGAAGTCTGCCAACATCTCTTTTTGCCAATACAGCTGCAAAATCTCGTATTTACCTTTCCTTTTCTGGTTACATCTCCCAGCCTCTCATTCAAAGTAGGAGCTCTGTCCAGAAAATAGTCACTAGCTCAGACAAAGCACTCTTCAAACAGCTTCAACTAGAAAGCTATATATAAACCTTGACAAAAGTTTATTTACATAATCAAAGAGTTCTACTGCAGTAATACAATGCCCAGTAAACTAACAGTATATTCGACCAATACTTCAGACATAATTTTAAAATGGTATCAAAAACATACACATTAACCAGCATATCTCACAAACTATTTTACTAATTCACAAGCTATTTATAAATATCAAAATAAAAATTTTCTTAATGCTGTCCTATTGGTTGATCCCCATGAGTATAGTCATATTCAATTCATTATTGAATTGTTAGTCAACGCATAAGTAAAGCCTATTAGCTTTATACTAATTGGAACTAATAGTAGGATTCAGGTCAGTGTATTCTTCCATGAATAAGCATACATATTGAAAGCTTTCATAGTTATTTTGGTGGCATTTCTTTTCATGGTGCCATTTCTAAAGGGCTGAACTGCTTCATGATGGAAGTATGTCTTTGCCATACCTAGCGATCCATTTTTAGAAAATAATGCATAGAACACACTTAGAATGCAATACACCACTTTTCTAGCAGGAAGTATTCTTTGATGTGCTTTAAAGACATGGTCCTGAGCATATCATGCACTTTGCCTAGCTACCCACTAGCACCCAGGATCCTTTCTTTCTGCCTTGCTAGTCTCCACAAATACAGCAAAGTCGAAAATCTTTTTTTGAGGGGCATAGGGAGGGGACTGATAGGCAGTCATATAAAGGAAATCATTACAGAAACTCCTTCTTGAGGCTGGGAGAACTGGTCGCTCACTGGGAGAGCAATACTGTTTGGCATGTAATAGGTTTCATGTTTGAAAGAAAAAGTGAAAGGAAACCAGGTGATGTGAAACATGCCCTCTGTCTGAGACCATGGAAACACATTGCCAATCAAGAGTAGGTGTTACTGGATTGCAGCCCTAACTTAGCTGTAGGATGTTCCCTAGTAAAAATAGTGGGATTCCTTTACTTAAAACAAACTACTACTTCATAGCAGAAGCCTGTTACTTCCAGGGAACAGTGTAGCATTGAATTGCTGGTTCTGGAGATGTTCTGTCTCTACCCATCCATGGCTATCACTGGATTAGAACGTAAGAACAGTCTTGCTGGAACTCTCTAGACCAAGCACGGGCAAACTTAGGCCTTCCAGGTAGGTGTTTTGAACTTCAATTCCCACAATTCCTAACAGCCGGAAAGCTGGCTAGGATTTCTGGAAGTTGAAGTCCAAACACCCGGAGAGGTGAAGTTTGCCCATGTGTGCTCTAGACCAACATCTCATCCCCATAATGTTCACACAGAAACATATGGAAAGCAGGACACAAATGCAATAGCATTCTCCTACTTGTGTTCAGAAATATATTGCCTCTGATACTGGAGGCAGTTCTTACTAGTTGTCACAACTAGCCTTAATCCCTTATTTATTTATCTAATTATTTTCAAAAGCCATCCTGGGTTGAGGGCATTGCTTAAATTTTGTCTTAGTGAATTCAAGAGCTTAGCCATGGACTCTGATGTAGTAATTATTTGTATCTGTCCTCAATCTTTTACCATTCAGTTTCACTGGACAACCCAATTCTAATAGTACAGGGGAAAGAAAAACTTTGCTATATTCACTTCCTCCATAATGAACTATAAAGGATTTCATTAAGTCTCTTGGCTCACCTTAAAGGAAACTGTATATTTATCTTGTAATTTTCTTTCTGCCAGAATTTAGAAGCAGCTTAACTATTGCTCAATATAGCTGAAAGCAGCAGAGGAAAATAAAATAATAATGATAAAAATTCCTGCTGTCTTTTGGCCACTGTTAGTTTACAAACATATTATAATAATAGAAGGGTCTGATATTCTGGAAGTATAGCTTCTTAGGTATGCATGTATAATAATATTCACATTATTTTTCTGTGTGCAGGTCTCAGTGGTAAACCAAACAAGCAGGATTCATTGAGCAGGTAGTATCCACTAGTCTTCAAAAATAATTAGGCAAACACCATCAACTAAAGGATCATTATCACAGCCTTGAGAGAAAATCATTGATCCAAATCTGGTTTAGCAGAAAAGAATTGTACTTTAACACATATGTACATGTATTTACTTTTTTAAAAAGAAGTGATTCCAGATTTATAGTTTCCAACCTTTAACCTAAAGATGCTTTATTGTATTCCTGGAAGTGTGTATGTCTGCCTTACAATATTCACTGAAAATATTTCATGCAGTTGCCCCTGCTCTCCTTCATTGAAGAACGAGGTTGAAATATGTCACAAATCATACCTTGCCGTTAGAGAAGTTCAAATTGCCTTAAGTAGAAGTGCCAGGGGAGCCTTTACCATACTGCCAAAACCATAATGCAACACTCACAATGAGATCATGGCATCATAATCCCTTCCTCAATGTGTTTCCTTTTGGGTATCGGTCATTCTCAGTCAAAGGTGGCAGAGAGGATGGTCCAGGGACTCTTCGTTTACTGTGAGATCTCTCAAATCTCCACATGTTGCAGACATGTTTAAATGCACCTCTGCTACTATTCCTTGGAGATCAAATGCCTCTTTATATTAGCCATATATGCCTATTTCTTTTAATACTGCCAAGGCTTTAGCTATCCAAAGCACAGCATATGTATTTCTTAATGCTTCCATTGTGCCTTAAGCTCTACAGGCATAATAAGAATTCTGCAACACAATTATATATAGTATCATTTAGTACATAATTTAGTTCAACCATCTTCCTTTTTGCTTTATTGATTCCCTTAATGTAATTCACCATGGCATACATCATAAGTTAAGAAAGCAACCAAGGAATGATCTGGATCAGTTGTGAAGTCCCCTTTCAGAATGCCTTGAAATTAAAGCTCAGGAAAAGCTCTTTTCCTCCCAGAAGACAAATCTTTACTCAGAAACTGAATTGTCCATCTACACCTGCTTTTGTGGAAAAAAGGAGCCATAGAAGGAAGGAGCCATGTGATTCTATTTGAATTTTGTGATAGATCTCTGCCTCTGGTGTATCCTGTTCAGCAGCTATTCATGTGAAAATAGGATACATATGAGAAGAGTCTCACCCATCACCAGTTTTTTTCTCTCTGTATATATATAGAGAGAGAGGATGACAGCCAGAAGAAGACAATTTCTGTTATCTGGGGTGCTCTCCACAGACTGTGGAAATCCAAGTTTCCAAAGCTTGTAGAAAGGTTACTCAATTATCAAGGCTTCCCTCTTCTTTAAAACTTCTCTATGTAGTGTGTGGTAGAGCTGGCAACAGACAGAGCTGATGCTAGCCTTTCCCCCATCCTCATACTTTTACTATGCCCATCTCTATAAAACCCACACAGTACTTTAGCTGACCATCAATAAAATCTAGGGCAAGGATTAGCGAAATGCTGCCCCTGAATTTTACAACCCCTCTAAAAAAAATCTGGAAATAAAACCCAATTTTCTTATGTTTTCCATTGTCCCTCAAATTTTGAATGGGCTGGTAAAAATAGAAATCACATAGCGAACAGGACCACAAGCACCCCCATTCTTCTGGCTATTTGGAGACATGTAATTTCTGGGACTCCTCCAAAGACCTTTCTTCAAAATAGATAGTAACTGTCTAGTCTCACACTCTTTTAAACAAAAATGTCTGTAGGGAATTAACAAAGATGGGGAAAAGCCTACACCCTCAAAATGTGAAAAAAGGGTCGGGAGCAGGGGGTAATTCTGGCTATACCTATTGGGGGAAAATGAGGATTCAAATTTGGGAATGCTTGAGGTGCATTACTCTCAACGAGTCCCATGAGGGCAATGCAGTTACCCTAGGTGGGATGGCAGAAGAGGTGCACTGACTGAGTCATTATTTTCTATGGTGTATGTCACCCATTTTATTTATCGCATTCACACATTTCCAATCAGTTTTTGTAGATCATTGAAGAATTAGAAAACTGTGCATAACCTAGGATGTTCGTGGGGTTCAGAAATAGGAACAATGCCCCCATCATGCCATTTTGAACCAGACCATCTAGGACTTGCAAGACTCCACAGCTCCTATCCAAATTCTATTTAATAATTTTCAGCAAGGAGAAGTGCACCACCTTCCAAGCTAATCCACTCTGCACTGAAACAGCTCTTACCATCATGTTCTTCCTAATATTTCCATTCTGATACTGGAAATCTGTTAGCCTTTAGCTTTTGGAAAGAGTCATTCACTTTTAGTTTATTGCAGGAACTGCTCAAGTCCCTTACGAAAGAAGTGTCTGTCATAGGCCCATTAGCTATGAGATTCTGCCAACACTATTTTACATATGATGGCAATTATATGTCTTGGTATATTTTAAAATAACCATATTACATGCGGCCCTGTGGGAGTTATTGATTACTTTAGGCTGCTAGTCTTGTTCAATAACAGTAAACAGAAATCAAACGAAAGGGAGGGGGTTGCCATTATTATACAGTTGACTTCCAACTATATTCTTCATTTTTGCACATTTTAATATATTGAAGAAATAAACTTTTATATATTCATTATGGCAGGCAAAAAAAAACAACTCCTTTTACTGTTCAGTGTACAAATATTCCAGACCCCATCCTTGCACATTACTTATCTTTCAGCGGTAATTAACACAGTCTTAATCTGGCTAATGTTAATGACCACTGTTCTTTTCTTAAATCCCAGTTAAACCAAGCTTATTAAGGACCAATTAAAGAGAACCTTGTGTGATCAGAATAGCAGTATGGCAGTTTTTCCACAACTATACTTTTTGATAGATAGAGAAATACATTTCAACCTTCTTACTATAGTTCTCATATAGTTTTTCCTGCCAAAATAATTTTGGCAGGAAAAAAGAAAACCAATGATGAAAAATTATTTGCAAAAAGAAAAATAAAGAAAATCTAAAACGTTTGAGGTGTTTTGCAAGTGACAGCAACATAAACAGCCCAGGCACCAGCAAAAATTAAGTGCTAATACCATATTAAGTTCTCTACAGATGAAATGCACATGAAGATCTCAGGATATGGAAGAGCATTGAGTGAACTTTATTAGAGTTCCTCTATTTCCTCCCCACTTATATGAAGGCAGTACAAAAATGACGGTATAGGACACATGAACAGATAAATGCTCACTATGGAACCTACTGATTGTTTCAGTGTCACATATTGTGACACTGTTGCCATATGTCAGGCTTGATTCATGCATCATTTGTACTTGTGAATAGATTCTTGCATACAAAACTATACAAATGGGTTTACCTACGAATGGAATGCATATGAATAAGTTATTGTTTTCTGGATAAGATATGTTTTATTAGAGACCTAGACCATGCCATGCTCCACCACATATGCATTTTGCCTGCAAAAGACCTGCTTTATATATTTGCATAACTATCAAAACCAACATTTGTGCTGCATTTTGTCTACTCATGCATATGAGAGAGGGGAGCAATCAAAGAAAGAGACCATTTTGTAAGGAACTACTTCTAAAATTGTAATTTAGGGTGGAAAGTCCACTTCATATTGACTATTTTAACTCTATGAAGCAGAAGGTAAGTAGGAGAAAATTCTTCTCCATGCAGGTTAACAAGTAAAGCAGAAAACAGAAATTGTGGGATCCGGTCAAGGCTAAGACACTGTGCTAATTTACCTCCACATTCTGGAAATGAGTCAAACCAACACCCCAGTCAACACTGAAACAAGTGGTGTTGCTGTGGACTGACAAGATCGGGGACAAATGCAAATGAAGCAATATGTGCTTGGCAAAAGTAATGAAATAAGGGTGGCCTGCATTAACACAACTCAGATCAGTTGATAGAAAGAGTTTAAGTTAAATCCAAAGTTTGGGAAATTCTCTGAAGTAGGGATGCTGGGAAAAATAGCAAACATAAAGTGTGCTGATCTCCATTTATTTGTAGATAGTTCGGCTGCACATTCTGGAAACGAGTTAAACCAATTCCACAGTCAATACAGTAACAACTGTCAAAAGTGGGGACAAATTCAAAACGAAGCAAAATGACCAAGGCAAAAGTAATGAAATACATGTGAGATGCATTAACACAACAAGACCATTTGAAAGAAAGAGCTTAAATCAAATTTGAAATTCAGGAAGTTTTCTGAAGGAGGATGGAACAGGGAGCTAGGAAAAATAGCACGTCTAACATTTGGAAGCAAACAGAAAATGAAACAAAACGGCAGAGGTAAAAGTTAGGATGAGTAGCAAAACACAGCATGGAGGACCAAAGGAGGACTCTTCTACACTGCCATATAATCCAGTTCAAAACAGATAATCTGGATTTTATATGGCAATGTCGAAGGGGCCTTAGAAGTTATACAGAGTGTTCTCAGATTCAGGTCTTAGTAGGTAATCATGGAATTGAGAACAAAAAGGCACCTAGTATAGGGGTAAGAAGACTCATGCTGAAACTTAGATTGATAGTACTGCTGCAATAACAAGGATCTCATTAGAGACCTACTCGTGAACAGGGAAGGTTGTTTTCCACTCAAATTCAGGTTAATTCTAGCAATATAATTTCATGGTGGATTGCTTAAAAACACTGCTAAATATTGAAACGGTTTTCAAAATGCTTGTTTCTGAATAGCATAGAAGCAAGTCAGTGACATGAATGGTATTCTCTGTGTGTAAATTATGTAATGCGTAAAATATGAAGACTTGGTTAATAATTAAAAGGATACTACAAATTTAATAATAAAAAGGTTAAGACAAAATAAGAAAGTTTAAAGTTTAAAGAACTATTAAGTTGAATCTCAAGTTTTTATTTCAGTTTCAGTTAGATGACCACACACAGTGTTACCAGAATAAAAGTGAATAAAGGTTCCTATGAAATGCCAAGCATAAAATACAGAGAACCATGTGGTTGCAAAGAAAACCACTCTTGGTTTCAAAACTTTTTACTGATTTGAATATCATACACAAAAAACACTAATATAAATTTTGTGTATGAATCCTGGAGATTTCTGCTTTTTATTTTGAAATTCCCCAACCCCAGGATACGTTCTGTATGTGCGTCTGTGCGTTGGGAGTAAATTTTATAAGTAGGTGAGAAGGGAGATGGAAGATGTGTTGTCGAAGGCTTTCATGGCCGGAATCACAGGGTTGTTGTGTGTTTTTTGGCCTGTATGGCCATGTTCCAGAAGTATTTTCTCATGACATTTCACCCACATCTATGGCAGGCATCATCAGAGGTTGTGAGGTGTATGGAGAAACTAAGCAAGGAAGGTTTATATATCTGTGGAAAGTCCTGGGTGGGAGAAAGAACTCTTGTCTGTTGGAGGCGAATGTGAATGTTGTAATTAATCACCTTGATTAGCATTAAATGGCTTTCCAAGCTTCACATCCTGGCCTGGGGGAATCCTTTGTTCAGAGTCGTTAGCTGCCCTGATAGACTCATGTCTGGAATTCTTCTGTTTTCAGAGTGTTGCTCCTTATTTACTGTTCTGATTTTGGAGTTTTTTTAATACTGGTAGCCAGATTTTCTTCATTTTCATGGTTTCCTCCTTTCTGTTGAAATTGTCCACGTCTGTGGATTTCATTGGCTTCTCTGTGTAATCTGACATGATAGTTGTTGGAGTGGTCGAGCATTTATGTGTTCTCAAATAATATACTGTGTCCAGGTTGGTTCATCAAGTGCTCTGCTATGGCTGACTTCTCTGGTTGAGTTAGTCTGCAGTGCCTTTCATGTTCTTTGACTCGTGTTTGGGTGCTGCATTTGGTGGTCCCTATGTAGACTTGTCCACAGATGCATGGTATACGGTAGACTCCTGCAGAGGTGAGAGGGTCCCTCTTGTCATTTGCTGAACGTAGCATTTGTTGGATTTTCTTGGTGGGTCTGTAGGAAGTTTGTAGGTTGTGTTCATCAGTTTCTCTATGCGGTCAGTGGTTTCCTTGATGTATAGTAAGAATACTTTTCTTCTGGGTGGATCTTTGTCTTTACTCACATGGCTTGTTCTTGGCCTTACAGCTCTTCTGATGTCCATGGTGGAGTATCCATTGGCTTGTAGAGCCCAGTTTAGGTGGTTTAGTTCACCTTGGAGGAGGTGAGGTTCACAGATTCTTTATGCACGGTCTATCAGGGCTTTGACAGAGATATAAACCTTTCTTGCTTAGTTTCTCCATATATCCCACAACCTCTGAGGATACATGACATAGATGTGGGCAAAACATCAGGAAAGAATACTTCTGGAACATGGCTGTACAGCCTGAAAAACACACAACAACCCAGAGAGATGGAAGGATATCAAAGGTATGCATTTTGATAGATACTTGGAGACATGTTATTTCAATGCAGAACTCCATGGAACATGACACTGATCTAAGAATCCAATAGAGTCTGCTCTTAAGAAATCATGCAGAGGACTGTGACCTAGAACATTCAAAGGTACAAACTGCCGTTGAATTAGACATACTCAAGACTCATAGCTCTTAAATTGATTTAAATATATGTAACTAACTATCAGATGATAGAGTGATGTTATTACATGCTGGTCTTCTTGGTTGCTATTAGGCTGAGCAGCTAAGGAGTTAAGCCTAATTTTCCCCTTAAAATATACAAAGACAAACACTTGGTATAAAATATACTGTTCATTCACTCTTTTTTAAAATAATGAAATCAATACTAATGCAGAACTGAGAGATTCACTGTTTTGTTTTATGGACTTAAAAGCAAGTAGACTCTGGATGAAGTCCTTACTTCCAGTTTTTAACTTTGAGCTACATGAATATCTAATAATTTTAAAAATGTAAGAAATGTATGAAGCATGATATGTCAGTGTACAGCTGGGATACTAAATTAGAACAGCCTATGCATAGAACGCATCTTTTCAGTGGCAGTGAAACTGTCTAGTTATGCTTTGTAGTAAATGTTCTGGAATGCAGCCAAGGCACTTCCAAACATTTCAGAGTTCACTTTTCCAGGGAACTCTTTTAAAAATCAATTAGTAGTGAAACTCTGTCTAATTCAAGTGTTTTAAAATGTCAAGCTTGTCTTTCCCCCCTCCCCTCCTACTTGTAGTGCAATAATGATATTTTGAAACCTTTCTATTAAATTGATCATATTTTGTAATTAAGCCTGTAAAGAGAACATGTGCACAGGGTTTCGTAGATGCAATGAACATTTCTTTTTATTCTTTAGGAGAAAGTTAGTAGATGAGAGAGAGGGAAGAAGAGTTAAAGATGCCGTAAATTCCTAAACAAGAACATCCATGACAGATGTATTGATCTCAGAATGATAAAGGAATTTATCAATGCAGGACAATTGAATGAGATATAAATGCAGTATTAAATATTTGCAAGATTTTATTTTAAAATGGGATTGCTATGCAAAAAAAATCCACTGAAAGCACCTTGCCAAAACAGAATGAAAAGGTCAAGATAAAAGAAATAGCTGTAGAATGTTTACAAAATGAGCAATATGTACATCAAAGTTTTTCTGGTTTTGAGAGGAGAAGGGTGGGAGAACTTGGATAGTTTCCAAGGTAATATACAGTGCATTAGAGAGAGTTTGCCAATTTCTATGAATGACAAAAAGTCATGTATTTCCCATTTTCTAATAGCAGGTTCATTTGTTGCTGGCTTTGCTTATCTGAAGGCTTTTATATCACAAAAATGGGATGAACCAGCAGCATTTCTTTGTGCTGAACACCCAAACACTTGCTTTCTTCTTCTTCTTCTTTTCTTCATATCTTTGAGCTGTAAAATATTACTTCAAAGAAAATAATGATAGTTTAGCATTTGAGCAGGTCTGCAATAGAAGAGTTCTTTCTAAAACTGGGGAATCTGCAAGGCTTTTAAGGCTAAAGAATATTTTTATAACTAAGAAAAAAGTTTAAATAGGCAGATTATCAACAGACAGTGTTTACGAACCCAACATTCTCAAACCTGAATGCTTCAAGAAGTCGTAAATATACCATTTAAAAGAAGTTGAAATCTATGCTTGAAAATGACATGGAAACTACAACTACAAGGAAAATTACAGGGAAACTGTCCAAGAGTACTAAGCATTGCTCCTCAAAGTGCTCCATGGTCTGTTTCTGGGGAAAAATCCAAGGACCCTATAGTGCTTTAAACAACTTTCCTTTAGACATCTCAAACCCCTTCTACATAGCCAGATAATCCAGGTTATCAATGCAGAAAATCCACATTATTTTATCTGAACTGGATTATTTTAGTCTACACTGCTATATAATCCAGTTCAAAGCAGATAATGTGGGTTTTATACAGCTGCGTAGAAGGGGCCTCAAGGAAAACCTCTATCCATGTCCCTTCCACACAGCTGTACAAAATCCACATTGAACTGGATTATATGGCAATGTAGACTCAGATAATCTGGTTCAAAGCAGATATTGTAGATTATCTGCCTTCATATTCTGGTTTATATGGCTGTGTGCAAGGGCCCTCAGTTTACCCTTAGGCAACAGGTGGGCAGGCCCACTTCATTGTCCCACCATTACTGATACCATGTTTCTATTTCCTTAACTTTGAAATACTTTCCCCCATATTCCTTGCACCAATTTGACTGATATTTTTGGTACCAAAGACACATCTGATGAGGCATCTATGAGAAGTTTGTTGTCACTGCACCGACTCTCTCACTCACAATAGCTCACTGACAGTTTATTGATTTTTATTAAACACTAGCTTGGGTAACCAGGCTGGGTAATTAGAGGTCATTTTTGTATTTTACAAAATGCATAAGGTTGTGGGTGTACTACAACTCACATAATGCCAGATTAACCCTCTAAAATTCTATCAATACTTAAGGTTCGTCAAGTTAGGCAAATGTACTCTAGATGCATCATTGGTGGGGTTCAGTGCACTCTCCATGGGGGTCAGTCCCATCAAATCCCTCCAGTACATTCAGTTGGTCATGGGGTTTCTGTGTGCCAGGTTAGGTCCAGGTCCATCATCAGGGGGTTCAGAGTGCTCTTTGGTTGCAGGTGAACTATAAATCCCAGTACCCACAACTAACAAATGTCAAGGCCAATTCCACCCCAAATCCAGAAGCATTCAAATTTGGGCATGTTGGGTATGCATGGCAAATTTGGTGCAGATCCATTGTTGTTTGCGTTCACAGTACTCTCTGGATGTAGGTGAGCTATAATTCCTATAAATCAAGGTGAATTCCCCCCAAAGCCCTCCTCAATTCTTGTTGGTCATGGGGGTTCTCTGTGCTAAGTTAGGTCCAGGGTGATAATTGGTGGGGTCCAAAGTGCTCTTTGATCGCAGGTGAACTATACATCCCAGTACCGACAATGACTATAAATGGCCAAACCTCTACGGTATTTTTCTTAGGTGATGGGGCTTCAGTGTGATAAATGTGGTCCAGGACCATTGTCAGTGGGGGGTCACAGTGCTGTCTTGATGCAGGGTGAATTACAACTTCCATCATGTTCAGTCAGTCCCTCAAAGCCCTCAAGTATGTTTAGTTGCTGCTCAGTTCTGCTCTGTTTGTTATGCAGACAAAGCTGAAAAGATTAGGAAAGGGTGAAAGGAGAGGCAGTGGGCAGGGTCATGCAAATTCCACACCAATGGAGAGAGTTAGGAACACTGGGATGTTTGGTTGTGGTGGAGGAAACATAAAATCTAGGATGAAATTGTCCCCAAATGAAAGCATTCTTTGGGTGGTGGGCCATAGTGTTTGGGGAGGACATTGGCAGGGTTTGGGCTACATGTTCATGGCATTCACTATAATCTGAAATGTCACTGGAGGGAGTGCTTTTGGTTGCTTCTCAGCACTGTGGGTTGTAGCTGTTTGTGGAAGCGGGAGCCTGTCTGTGGAAGTGGGAACCCCATCAACATACACACATACATACATTCACTTTTATTATGTGTATAGATTTATTGATTATATGTTATTGTTGATTGGTTTTACCTTCCCCCGGGGCTTTGTTTTTAGTAAAGAGCCAACTATAAAGGCGGAAAACAGATAAATAAATAACATAAATATCAGCCTGAACTTTAATATCATTGCTGTTCATGTGATTTTGATTTCTCTAGTTAAAAATAAAATCTAAGAATCTAGAATGTCATCTATTGTATTATTCAGCTATCCTTTGCAGTTGAGATTGAGCATAAGAAACTACACATGCAGGTATATCTTTTCTTCAATAGAAGGCATAGATGATCACTAGATTCATAAAACACTTTATTTTTTTAAGAGCATACACTGTGCCTTCACTACATCATGTTATCTCTTTGCTGTCTTTGTTCTTGCAAGCATTGAAAAGGTTTACACAGATAGCAATGGACTCAAATCAGTTTTATGTGCAACACATTTATATTAATTGGTTTGTCCTTTCAAGTTGTGTTTATCTCTTCATTTCCATCATCATTTCAAAGGTCAGTCTGTTCCATTTGTAAATCCAACATGACAGAGATTAGTAAAAGGGGGAAAAAGAACAACTAAATGAGTACAACATCAGGCAATCACACATCTCACAATTCATTTATCTCATGAATAAGTAATACCATCGAACATTTACTCAAAAGTTGTTTGCCATCATCAAATATATAATTGTCAAGAGACTTAGTTTTTCAAGTCAAACTCCAAAGTAAACATTAGATATGTGCTGTGTCCCAAAATTTTGGAGGTAGCTATATTTTGAGCTGTAAGAAAATGTTGTAAGGGTCTGGAATGGACTTGCCTATTTTTATAAAAAGTTTGCTATCGCCAGTTACAAAATTTCCTTTTCCTAGACGGCAAACTGGTGAGGATAAAACAAACAACCCAAAAAACAATTTGCTCCAAAATCTAAAAACATGATACAAATGCGAGTCTGAATGTCATAACCAAGACACACTTAATAATTCTACTTGCATCTGAGGAAGCAGATTTAGGTCCCACCTGCACTGTCTCTATACTGTGGCACTAAGTTGATTTGAAACTGTGGCAGCCACAAAATATGCACCATCAATGCTTGCTGTAGCACACATCTAAGGGTATACAGCACATTTAAACAGTTGCAGGAAAATCTGTGTTAAGCCAAAAAATGTGCTGCAGTGTATCCCAGATCCAGGGTGAAATTGGTTCCACAAAATGCAGAGCTCATTGTAGATGCCTGTTCCTTGTGAAGCACATTAGATAATCTAAAATGAGGGTTACCAAAAGATATCCAAGGGCATGGCTGGGCAGGGGTAATTGATCCCTGGGAGGGATAATTGATTACTTCTGTTCTTAACTGTTACTTTCCCTTTTTTTGAACCCTGTACCTCTTCGGAGCTCTGATGGGCACCTCTGAAGGAAATGGAGAAAGAACCAGCACAGAGGTTTGAGGCCAGGTTTCATGTTCAATGTAATCACCTTCCTGGCTTCAAGCCAGTTCCAGGCCTGTCAATCTAATCACCATGCAGTGAAACCAGTTCCTCATAAATTGGTTACAAGCTGCATTATAACATCAATGTAAATTTGTCCCATGTCTACTAAAGCTTATGTTACCAACTTTGTTTTCTCTGTTATTTTCTAGGATGCTGTAGGATTCCTTTGAATATCAAATACTAGTCACTACAAAATGTAGAGACCCATGTGCAGCTTGGGAGAGGTTCAAATGTAGTACAGCTTCAGCTAGCCTAGTGTTGGCTCATTAGGTTCTTCGTCATCTTTTTCAGGCTTACATTCTACACCTTTTGGTTTTGTTTCCTTTTTAGGAATGCAATAACAGAGTGATGGTCTAGCACCCCACCAGGCAAAAAGGTATTAGTAAAAGGTTAGCTGGGCTGCCAAATCAGGAATATTGCGAACAGGCACAAGAAATGATGCATTCACCTGTAGCTTCACTTAACTATTATTGCTGACACAGAAATATTTAAGTGAAGATACCAAAATGATTTCAGTTTTGATAGTGACTTGTCTCTTCAGCAGAGACAAATGGCAGTGACAGCAAGCACAGGTCTGGGTGCCTGTGGATTTCCCTTCCACCTACAAATCATACATTTCAATCTCAGCCACACAAGTCATTACTCTCTCTGTAGCTGTTGATAAACCTACTGTGCAAATGAGTAAGCCATGAACATTACAAGTAGAAATAACAAATTTCATACTAACATAGCTACACTTTTTAAAAATAAATTATGGTATATGAACACGGAAGAACACCTTTCATAAGAAAAGTTGCAACGAGAGCTTGCGCTGATGTACTGCTCTTGTGGGATTAGCATTTCAATTGTTAAATACTTGACATTTGAGAAAGTGAATAAAATTACACGATATTTGGCCAAATCTTAAGAAAGGAGTGCACCCTAACTAGTGCAAGCCACATATAATTGTTTTCTGTATTCTAACCCCAACAGTCTAAGTTTTAAATATCAATCTTGTTTCTTGTGGGTTAAGTGGTGTTAGTTTCTGATACTTTTCAAAGGCCTCAGGAGCATGTCTTAGAATGAGCGCTGAGAATATCTGAAAACCAAACAGAAGCTGAGAAAAC
Organism: Anolis carolinensis; assembly: GCF_035594765.1. Lineage (NCBI taxonomy): Eukaryota > Metazoa > Chordata > Lepidosauria > Squamata > Anolidae > Anolis > Anolis carolinensis. The sequence goes on along the minus strand of NC_085843.1, from coordinate 142,740,628 downwards.
ATATTTTGAATATATAATTTATAAGATTTTCCCCCCTCTGTGACAGTGATAAGGAAACTGTAGGAAATGCCAGAGGGTAGATCATGATGTGAGACCATGAGACGTCTAAAGCAATGCCAACCATCTGACTGAATTGTTATTTCGAACAGCACCTCAAGGTATTTTAGTACTTGCTACAAAGCCTGTTGAAGAACCGAGAGTAAAATGAAAAGCATGTTTGGAATAATAGAACATCTGAAATAATATTTAGTATTAATGGAATTTTAAAATGTTTTTTTCTTCTTCTCGTCAAGTCTTTGGTACTTCCACAGAACAAAATCATGTTTTAAGGGGAGTTTGAAAAAACTATAATTTGGATTAATATTCCCAGATTCTTCCAGTCAACATGGGTAGTGGCCATTATGGCCAGGCAAGAGGGGCTCCGTGGATTAAATACTGAGGCAGCCTCCCAAGTTTTTGTTTTAAGAACCCTTTCATGTTATCTCTAATTTATTCTGTTACTCAAAAGCAAAACTGGGCTCCAGGATGCAATAACTTCACAAGTGGAGTTGAGGTGTAGTTGTTTTGCACTTGATTGTTTTATCCGGCAAGGCCCCATGTAAGCCGCCCCGAGTCCCTTTGGGGAGATGGGGCAGGGTATAAAAATAAAGTTATTATTATTGTTGTTGTTGTTGTTTATATAGCAGCTACAAGAGGATTTCAACGAGAACCCTAGTGTGCAGGGATGGGATATTTCAATTTTTCTAAATTACCACAGTCTAACAAAATTGATGCCAATGCCTACTTCCCTATCAGGGCAATGACCTGGTTGCATGGGAAGCAAATTGTCAGCACAATCAAAGGACTTAATCCCTACCTATATATTTTTGTCCCAATCCCTAATTGTGGAAACATTAATGTGCTAAAGGTCCATCTCTGGCACTGAACATATAAGCAGCTAATCCTCATCATCAATCCCTCATGTTCAAGTATAATTGCCTTCCAAGTGTAGGGTCTTGGTTGTGACTCCATAGGTGACTGTAGAGACCTGTTCTTGACCTGCACGTTCTTTCGCAGTGAGGGTATTGGATTCCAGATGGAAGGCAGTCCCAGTTAGGGTTGGCTTGACATGTTTCTGCCTTTTGCCCTCCATTCATGCCTCTTCAAATTCCACAGCAATGTTGGCAACAACTGACGTCCAGTTAGAATGCTCAAGGATCAGAGAGTTGAAACCCGGCACAGCATTTTCGGTATAAACAGCCACTCACTATTCTCATCGTCAGCCAGTCCGGGATCCAAGACAATGCAGATTCAAACAACAAACTATGCAGGGATAATCCAGAAGTTATAGTCAATAGTCAATTCCAAAGATCCTCACCAAACATCCAATATTATGCATAATCCAAAGTTCAAAGCCAAGGTCCAACACACAATTAGGCACACGAAGTCATCTGACAAAGCTCCAAGCTATAGCAGGTTCCAAACATTGCTCCCAACAAAGACCAAATCCAAACTGCCACTCTTTATGCTCCATAGTATAAGTGCTCTCACCTGTTGGCCCTTCTCTGTGCAAAGCCAGGCAGATCTAAGCAGCTGAATAGCATGAGTCCTCAGTTGGAATTTTTCGGGGATACTTAACTCTGCCTCATTGCTCTCCTGATCCTGAGTTAACTTAGGACCCCCACTTGCCTGAGGCACTTGGTCCTACACTGCAATGGTAGCTTCATCAGTGTCAGGCTGCAGCTGACATTCCCTGCTTTCTACTGACTCAGATGATGAACCTGGCAGCCCTTCATCTTTGGCTGTATTGCAGACCCTAACACAGGGTTTTCCAGTTCTCGGTGTCTATGCCACGCTTTTTAAGGTTAGCTTTAAGCCCATCTTTAAATATATTTTCCTGCCCACCGATATTTAGTTTTCCTATCTTAAGTTGTGAATAGAGTAACTGCTTTGGGAGACGGTGAGCAGGCATTCGGACAATGTGGCCAGTCCAGCAAAGTTGATGGCAAAGGATCATCACATCAATGCTGGTGGTCTGCTTCTTCCAGCATGCTAATATTTGTTCACCTGCCTCCCCAAGAGATTTGCAGGATTTGCAGGGGGCAATGCTGATGGAATCGTTCCAGAAGTTGGGTGTGACGTCTGTAGATGGACCACGTTTTGCAGGTGTATAACAGGGTTGGGAGGACAATGGCATTATAAACAAGCACCTTGGTATACCTACGGATGTCCTGATCCTCAATCACTCTCTGTTTCATTTGGAAAAATACTGCACTCGCCGAGCTCAAACGGTGTTGTATTTCAGTGTCGATGTTGACTTTTATGGAGAGGTGGCTGCCAAGGTAGCAAAATGATCAACATTTTCTAACGTTACACCATTAAGCTGTATTTCTGGCATTGCTGGTGCCTGCTGAAAGAGCACTTTGGTTTGCTTGATGTTCAGTGAGAGGCCAAGCACCCCATATACTTCTGCAAAGGTGTTTAGGGGGGCTTGTAGGTCATCTTCTGAATGAGCACAGACTACATTATCATCAGCATATTGAAGTTCTATAACATATGTTGTGACCTCAATTTTGGCTTTGAGTCTGCTTAAATAGCTTATCAT